>NW_006921589.1:5309702-5328435 GCF_000298275.1 Orycteropus afer afer
TTGAACCACCAGCCTTCTGGTTAACAGTCAAATGCCTTAGACACTATGCCACCAGAGCTCCCAACTACCATCATAGGCCAGGAAGTTCTAAGCCTCTTGTCTGTGCCTATCCTGCTCCTGTGCACAGGAATCCTTTCCTCCACTTATTTCCCATTTTTCCATTCATGATTCTTCTTGGACATAGACTGCTGTAATGTAAATATTGCTGTAAGCCACTTCATGGCCTTTTGAGAACAAGGTGGGTCATAAACAATAAAGAGCAATACTGTAATTTATTAATCATACTTCTCAGGAACATTGACAGGAGAAATGGATTGCTGATAGTGGTCATGAATATTGACTAGAAAAAGTAAGGCTTCCAATTTATAAATGAATCCATAGGAATCTTCATCTTGGGGGTTAAGATACAAAAGAATAGCCTCTCATTGGTCTTCACATCTGCCCCTTTGAAGCTAAGCAACAGACCCTGTGCCATAGGACCTCAGTAAGGGTCTATAATCAGATGACATCTCCGCTTTGTCTCTCAAGCCATCAAGAGGGTGAAATGGTCATTTTCAATTCAAGTGCATTTGTTGAGCACTTGCATTTTGCTGGACACTGATCCAGGTGTTAAGGAGCTCTAGTGGTATAGTGTATAAGGCATTTAGTACTAACTAGAAGGTCAGCAGTTCAAATCCACCAGCCACTCCTCAGAAGGAAAATGGGGCAACCTACTTCTGCAAAGATTTAAACCTTCAGAAACCCAATGCGAGTATTTGTGAGTTGGAATCGATTCAATGACATTGAGTTTGTTTGTTTGTTTTGTCCACTCACTGGTGCTGGCAACACTGATATGAGATACTGCTTCTGCCTTTAGTGAAACTCACGTTATGGAGAAGACATTTACCAGTGAGATCACATCTCAGCTTGGTTGTTAGCAAGGACAGGTGATGTAATGAGTGAAAAATCCTTAGGAAATTCCGAAGTTAAGTCAAGAAAGTTGAAAAGCATTTTATCACTCATGAAAAAAAAAAACCACTGTTACCCACTTATTTCTTTATTTGAAAACCTAGATTTGTTTGTACATTTTGAAAGGGTTCGTCAGAGAAATAATATACATTTATAGTTCTATTTTTATAAGCAAAACTTACATAGATAAACAAGAGTCGTAGGTCTTTCTGTCCTT
Organism: Orycteropus afer afer; assembly: GCF_000298275.1. Classification (NCBI taxonomy): domain Eukaryota; kingdom Metazoa; phylum Chordata; class Mammalia; order Tubulidentata; family Orycteropodidae; genus Orycteropus; species Orycteropus afer. The sequence goes on from NW_006921589.1 coordinate 5,310,868, forward strand.
GGGAAAACTTTCTCTTCAAACCCCAAAGGTCATCATACCCGGGCACCAGAGAACCTAGGAAGAAATAGTGTGAAATGCAGTCTTACAAACTGAACCTGCAAAATCATGACAGAAAGTACAGATTCACAACATGCACCTTGGCTTCTAATGTTTATTTCTCTACGCCACCCACCTTGGCATGAACGTGGATGGCTTTAACAATAACTCAGGGCACTGTCTTGCTTGGATTTAATTTAAGAAGTCAATTGTGATTTGACAAATAGGAGAAAGGCCTCCATATACCTCCATAAAATATTCATTGCTAACAGACCAAAGGGAAGAAGCTGGGATAACCATAGCAACACTGAAACATACACAGTTTTATGAAAACCTACTCTTTTATGAAAACAGCAGTAGCAACAACAACAAAACAGTTGCTGTTGAGTTGATTCCATGTCATAGTGACTGATGTGTGTCAGAGTAGAACTGTGTTCATTGAACTGTTTTTCAGTGACTATGATCTTTCAGAAGTAGATTTTTTCCAAGGTGTCATTGGGTAGTTTTGAACCATCAACCTTTTTGTTAGTAGAAACAAATCAAACCCACTGACATTGAGTCACTTCAGACTCATAGTGACCCCCATTGGGTTTCCAAAGCTATAAATCTTACTGAAGTAGATAACTTCATCTTCTTACCATGGAGCAGATGGTAGGCTTGAACCACCAACCTTCTGGTGAGCAGCCAAATGCCATACCCACTATACCACCAGAGCTCCTTAGAGAGACTCCTTAAATCATCAGGTGCTATCAAGTCATTTCCAGCTCCTGTTGACCTCGCATAAGTCCAAGTAGAACTGAGGTCTATCAACGGCTGATTTTTCAGGGGTGAATCATCAGGTCTTTCTTCTGGGGCACCTTTAGGTGCCTGATAATTTATATGATTTTTATTCACTCCTCTAGATTGAGCACTGTCTTCTTGATGTTCACCATTGTTAGACAAAATTGAGATTTTTTTTTTCTATTTAAGATGCGACCCCAGAAAGAATGAGAGTCATAGGGTCCTAGACTGAGAAAAATGAAAGAAAAGGGTGAGGGGTTTGCACTGAAGAGCAAAGGGCCAGACAGTCATACAAAGGCTGTTTGGGGGGCACCAACGAGCAAAATAACCACATGAGGGGGGCTTATTTCTGAGGATTCCCATCCCCATATGTATTAAAATGGACTCATCCACAAAAAGATTTCTTTCAGCCTTTGAATCAGCGATAAATAACTGAAGTGGAAGGAAAAAGATACTGATTCTAGCTTCATAGCATGAAGTAGGAAAAAAAAAATCACTAAGAGTATCAAGTACAAGATCTCTAAAATATTCATTGTTAACAGACCAAAGGGAAGAAGCTGGGATAACCATAGCAACACTGAAACATATACACCATAAATTCTGCAAAATAGATAAATCACAGCAGCTGATTGCAGTAGAGGGAATAAACTATTATTCTGTTATACGCTTGACATGAGACTCTGGTTTTGTCTCTTTTCTTCGAATATAGTGATTGTTTTTGAAAATAATCAAGGAGAGTATCTATTACATAATTTTGTTTCCCCTACAAAGTGAAGACTTTACTAACTTTTTCTGGCTTGTAGGAGAGACATGTAAATTAGTCACTTATAATTTATTTTCTCAGCTAAACAAAGAGCCTGCATTTAGGAGTTAAATTAACCTCAGTTTAATAAGTTAATCAGCTCTGTATTTCATCCCTCCTTCCAGGTCAGGGAGTACAGAGGGCAACAAGCCTCATGGAAAGATTAGAATGAAGGAGCGATTGTAAACGTTGTTGTTAAGTGCTGTCCAGTCAGCCCCAGCTAACAGCAATCCTGTGTCCAACAGAATGAAACTGCCCGGTCCTGTGCCAGCCTCACAGTCCTTGCTATACCTGAGCCCATCATTGCAACCAATGTGTAAATCCACCTCCTTGATGGCCTTCCTCTTTTTTGCTGACCCTCCACTTTAGCAAGCATGACATCCTTCTCCAGGGACTGGTACCTCTGACAACAGGATCGAAGTAGGTGAGATGAAGTCTGGCCATTCTCTCTTCCAAGGAGCATTCTGGCTGCACTTCATTCAGGACAGATTTGTTAGTTCTTCTGACAGTCTATAGCACTTTCAGTATTCTTCACCAATGCCACAACTCAAAAGCATCAACTCCTCTTCAGTCTTCCATATTCATTGTCCAGCTTTCACATGCATATGAGGCAATTGGAAATATCATGGCTTGGGTTAGGCACACCTTACTCTTCAAATATTTCCTCTTTGACAATTTAAAGAAGTCTCTTGTAGCAGATTTGCCCAGTGCAATACATCACCTGATTTCTTGACTGCTGCTTCTATGGGTGTTGATTGTGGATACAAGTAATATTAAATCTGTAACAACTTCAATCTTTTCTCCATTTATCATGATGTTGCTTATTGGTGCAGTTGTGAGGATTTTTGTTTTCTTTATGTTGAGGTATAATGCATACTGCAGACTGTAGTCTTTAATCTTCATCAGTAAGCTCTTCATGTCATCTTCACTTTTAGCAAGAAAGGTTGTGTCATCTGCATATCGCAGGTTGTTAATGACTCTTCCTCCAAAACTGATGCCATGTTCTTCTTCATATAGTCCAGCTTCTCAGATTTTTTGCTCAGCATACAGATTGAATAAGTGTGATGAAAGGATACAACCCTGACACACTCCCTTCCTGATTTTAAACCATACAGTATTCCTCTGTTCTGTTTGAATGACAGCCTCCTGGTCTATGCACAAGTTCCCTATGAGCACAATGAAATGTTCCGGAATTCCCATTCTTCTCAAAGTTACCCATAATTTGTCGTGATTCACAACAATCCATTCAATTCAATCGAATGCTTTTGCATAGTCAATAAAACACAAGTAAACATCTTTCTGGTATTCTTTGTTTTTAGCCAAGATCCATTTGACATCAGCAATGACATCTCTTGTTCCACATCCTCTTCTGAATCTAGCTTGCATTTTTGGAAGTTCCCTGTTAATATACTGCTGCAACCATTTTTGAATTATCTTCAACAAGATTTTACTTGTATGTAATAATTTCCACATTCTAAATATAAAGTTTATTGAATGTGAATCAATTTTACATCTTCTATATGGAAGAACAGGAGCTCTGGTAGCATAGTGCCAAAGGCACTTGACTGCTAACCAGAAGGCTGGCGGTTCAAACCCACCAGCCACTTCTCGGAAGGAAGGTTGGGCAATCCTACTTCCGTAGTGATACTGCCTCGGAAACTCAAGGAGGGGTCGCTATGAGTAGGGGCCGACTCAATGGAAAATAACAACAACAACATATGGAAGAACATCTTGATTACTTCTTTTTGCCTTTTGAAATCTTTTACTACATTCAGCTAGCTGCAATCCCACCTATTCCATGAAACTTTTCCCAGTTCACCATCCCAACTGTGGTCTCTTCTCTTTTAAATACTGGCAATGTACAAAATTCGTACAACCTGAGGCAGCACTCACTACACCATACTTCAAGTTGAGAGGACTATGAAGATATGGAATGAAGGCACTCAACATATAGGAGTAAAAGAACTCAGAATACTTCAAATCTTCCCCAATACCACCTTTCTCCGACACTCAATTTGGTCTGCATTCCTCTCCTCTTTACTTCCCTTAAACACTATCTTTTAGGAAATTGCTGACAAAGAAATAAGGAAATCAATACCATTTACAATAGCTACCAAAAAAAATAAAATACTTGAGAATAAATTTTACCAGGGACACAAAAGACCTGCACAAAGAAAACTACAAAACACTACTTCAAGAAACCATAGAGATTTACATATATGGAAGAACATACCATGCTCATGGATAGGAAGATTGAACATTGTGAAAATGTCATTTCCACCTAGAGCAATCTACACATTCAATGTAACCCCAATTCAGATCCCATAAATATTCTTTAAGGCATTTGACTGCTAACCAGAAGGCTGGTGGTTCAAACCTATCAGCCACTCCTCGGAAGGAAGATGGGGCAATATACTTCCATAATGATACCGCCTTGGAAACCCAAAGAGGGGTCACTATGAGTTGGATCTGACTCAACAGCATTGCATTTAACTTTACATAGAAAGGAAATAGACTTCAGATAAGCAAAGCTCTTGAAGAAGAACAAAGTAGTAGGTCTCACACTCCCAGATCTTAAAACCTACTATACAGCCACAGTACTCAAAACTGCCTGATATTGGTACAATGACAGACACACTAACCAATGGAATAGAATTAAGAACTCAGAAATAGATCCATTGACCTATGGTCAGCTGATCTTTGACAAAAGGCTGAAATACATTAAATGGGGAACAGATTGCTTAACAAATGTGCTGGCAAAACTGGATATCCATTTGCAGAAAAATGAAACAAGATCTGTACCTCACACCATACACAAAAACTAACTCCAGATGGATCAAAGACTTAAATGTGAAACTTAAAACTATAAAGTTCCTCAAGGAAAAAAATAGGGGCAAGGGTGGGGGCCCTAATATATGGCATAAATAGACTATCAAGCATAATTCAAAATGCACAAATTGCAGAAGAGAAACTAGACAAATGGGACCTTCTAAAAATTAAATTTTTATGCACTTCAAAAGACTTCTCCAAAAGAGAACCTACAGATTCGGAAAAAAATATTTGGTAATGACATGTCTGACAAGGTACTTAGCTCTAAAATTTATAGAAAACTCTAACACCTCAACAACAAAAAGACAAATAATCCAATTAAAAATGGGCAGAAGACATGAATAGACACTTCACCAAAGAGGATATTCAGGCAGCCAACAAACACATGAAGAAATGTTCATGATCATTAGCTATTAGAGAGAAGAAAATCAAAACAACAATGAGATACCATCTTGCTCCAGCACTAGTAGCAAAGTTCAACAAGACAGAAAATAACAAATGTTGGTGAGGATGTGGAAAGATTGAAACTACACTCTCATACACTTGACAACTGGACTGTCCAATGATACAACCACTGTAGAAAGTAGTATGGCAATTCCTTAAAATGCTGGAATTATAAATATCCACCAATTCCATTACCAGGTATATATCCTAAAGAAGTGAGAACCAGGACAAGAACAGATATATGCACACCCATGTTCATCACAGCACTATTTAAAATAGCAAAAAGGTGGAAACAACCTAGATGCCCATCAACAGAGCAATAACCCAACTATGGTACATACACACAATGGAATATTATGCAACCCCAAAGAGTAATGTAGAATCTGAAAAACACTGCATAATGGGGATGAACTTGGAGGACTTTATGCTGAGTGAAATAAGTCAATCAAAAAAACAAAAAACAAAAACAAAAAAACACACAGAAGGACAAATATTGTATTAGTCCATTATTGGAAAAAGTCAAGGACAGGTTTACACATGGAAGGAAATTTTCTTTGTTGGTTACCAGGGGTGGGAGGGGAGGGAACACTGCTAGATGGGTAGAGACAAGTACTGATTGGGTGAAAGAAAGGGCAATGTACCAAGTGTGAGTGATCAACACAGTGACATTGAGAAAGAGGAAGACATAGGGAGGTGCATGGGAGGTAGAGACAACAAAGATGAACCCTTTTGCACATACAGTGCTGTGTTGTCAGAGATGGCAAACATTGATCTATGGGTGGATAGATGGATGGACAGGCTGAACTGTCAGGTATGTCTATGCAGGGGGGAGTGTGCCCTTGACCAAGTATACGGTTGGCAGACAATATTTCTACAAGTGTATTTGTATGTTCTGTAAGAATGTCTAGTTATATAGTAGAGCTGACAATGGACAAAGTTGAAGTCATTTCCTGGCCACAGCCAGTTACCCAGAAGGAGTGAGCAGTTGGATCTGTGGGCTCAGGACCATGATCACAGGAGACGTCAAGCTCAATAGGCATAACATACTACACAAAAACATTTTTCCACATCCTACATTGACAAGTAGTGACTGGGATCTTAAAAGCTTGCAAGCGGCCTAGATGCAACAATGGTTCTTTCTTCATCCAGAGCAAAGAAGAATGAAAAAAACCAAAGACACATGAAAACAATTAGTCCAAGGGACTGGTACATCATGTGATCCTCAGCCTAAATGACTATGAGACCAGTAGAACCAGATGGTTCTCAGCTACCACTGTCAACCACTCAGAGGGAGATCTATGGATCTATGTAGGAGGTCCTGGATAGAGTGGGAGAACAATGTGGAACAAAAATTAAAATCATTGAAAAAAAAAAAAAAAAAAAAAGGACCAGGTTTGCTGGACTGATAGAGCCTGGTGAAACCCTTGAGACTATGGCCCCTAGCTGCCCTTCAGGTCTGGGACTGAACCCACTCCTGTGGCTTCTAGACAAACAGAAGATAGGCATATGAGCTGAACATTTACTTTAGATAGATACACTCCTTGGAGAGATCAATCATTGGAGAATAAAAGGGCTATGTACGTACAGGGAGAATAAAAGGGCTGTGTATGCACAGTATGTGGAGGGCATGAGTGCATGGGAGGGAAGGACACAGGGAAGAGGTAACTATGGGGTGGAAGTGGGAAGAGAGCTGTTGCATTGTGGGAAATTGCAGTCAATGTCATGAGACAAAGTGTATGTGAACTGATGTACGGAAAATGAATTTGGTCTATAAACTTTCACCCAAATCACAACAAAAATCTTTTAAAAAGAGAAAAAAAATTATCCTTTAGGAAGATTAAAACACTCTCTAACACCTTATATTCTTGGTGAAATTCTGCAACCTATTTAATATTGGAAAATTTCATGGTGTAATGCATGATAAGCAGATAGCCAGAGACAGAATTCCTGATCTCATTTGCTTGGTCACATCTATCTAAGGTATTTGTCCTGGGTGTTGATGTTGGCAGTGAGGAAGGGAGGTATGTTTTGAAGCAGTATACCTAACACCAAGGTGTCAACAGAACCCTGCTTCAGATGAGAGATTCTCAAACCTGGTTGGCCAACTTAACAGAGATCTTCACTTAGGAGACCTTGAGATGTCCATATAAGATCAACAAAGCAAGCAGAAAACCTCCCTTCTCCCGTTCCCCTGACAAGGAACTCTATTGCTTACTATGGACTATGGGTCATTAACAATGGCAGGGGATTATTATGAAGAGGGAATTTTATGCTATCTAAAAAACTCAACGGCACATAACAACAACAACAACAACAAAAATCCTAAGGTTTATAAGTCTGTAGGGAGTCCTGGGTAGTACAAATGGTTAACTGCTCAGCTTCTAAACAAAAGGTTGGAAGTGTAAGTCTCCCCAGAGGTACCTCAGAAGAAAGGCCTGGATTTATACTAATGAAACACCGACCACTGAAAACCTCATGGACCACTGTTCTACTCTAACATACATGGGGTCGCCATGAATTGGAGTTGAGTCAACAGCAGCTGATACTGGTAAAGTCTGGAGAGATTTTGTATTCCTCACTATCTTAATCTTGCACTAGAAGATCACCCTTAGCATATGCTAGTAGGAAGGTGGGAATGGTGGTTGTTCCATGATTAACAAAACTTTTCAGGATTTTAGAATATTCCTTTTATATGTGTTATGTATAATAGGCATTCGTATTCAGATCACAAGCTTAGGGATAGGGAGACTAGACCAGTTATTTAATGCAATCTTATTTAACAGAGTTATCCTGAGCAGTGTAGGTTACATTGCAGATATCCAAGACTTGACTAACGGTGATCAAGGATTTGTTGTTGTTGTTATGTGCCGTCGAGTCGGCCCCGACTCATAGCGACCCCTCCTTGGGTTTCCGAAGCAGTATCACTACGGAAGTAGGATTGCCCAACCTTCTTTCCGAGGAGTGGCTGGTGGGTTTGAACCGCCAGCCTTCTGGTTAGCAGTCAGGTGCTTTAGCCATTATGCTACCAGAGCTCCTTGATCAAGGATAGGATGATACATTTTTACTAAAAAATAAAATAAAATAAAATCTGATCTCCAAGTCCTCATTTTATATTTTTCATATTCTGAAGTTAAAATTTTCAAACTGTTTAAATTTTATTGTGGACCTATAGGTAGAGACTAGCAGTCATCTGTCAGTTCATCATATTGTACTGGCTGGTATGTTACTGTGATGCTGGAAGTTATGCCGCCAGTATTTCAAATACCAGCAGGGTCAGCCATAGTGGACAGGTTTCAGCAGAGCTTCCAGACTAAGACAGACTAGGAAGAAGGACCTGATGATTTGCTTCTAAAAAACCTGGCCTGTGAAAACCTTATGAATAGCAGCAGAACACTGTCTGATACAGTGCCAGAACCCCTCAGGTTGGAAGGCATTCAGAATATGACTGGGGAAGTGCTGCCTCTTCATAGTAGAAAACCAAACCAAACCAAACTCACTCCCATCAATTCCAACTCACAGTGATCTCCTTTGGGTTTCTGAGGAGGTAAATTCTTACGGAAGTAGATTGCCCAGTCTTACTTTTGCAGAATGGCTGGTGGGTTTGAACCTCCAGCCTTCTGGTTAGCAGTCAAATGTCTTAGGCATGACACCACCAGAGCTTCATAGTAGAGTTGACCTTAATGACTTGGATGGAATAAAACTTTTGGGGCCTTCATTTGTTGATGTTATGTGACTTAAAATGAGAAGGGAAAACTCATGAAGTATGAATCTAGGAAAATTAGAAGTCATCAAAAATGAGATAGAACACGTAATGGCTGATATCCTAGGCATTAGTGAGCTGAAGTGGACTGGTATTTACCATTTTGAATCAAGCAATCACATGGTCTATATGCTGGTAATAACAAATTGAAGAGGAATGGCATGGCACTCATCATCAGAAAGAACATTACAAGATCTATCTTGAAGTGCAACACTGTTGGTGATAGAATAATATCCATATGCCTACAAGAAAGACCAGTTAAAATGACTACTATTTAAATTTGCATACAAACCACTAAAGCCAGAGAAGAAGAAATTGAAGATTTTTACCAGCTTCTGCAGCCTGAACTGATTCTATGGCAACTAACAAGCATAAACACATAGGATATCGTAGATCGAAAATCTTCCCTATTTGCCTCCCCAAAATGCTTCGGGCTTTATAGTAATAAATAGAAGAATCTCTATGTGCATATAAATATTGAGATGAAATCATGATCTGGAAAGTTAAAGATCAATAGTGGATTTTGTCCAAATCCATAACATTATAAAAGTTAAATGGGTAAGGGAACTTCACCAAATCTCTGAGGAACAGAACTTGATAATGTACTTCCATTAAGTTTGAAAAATAGTTTGAGAAAAAACGCAGAGTACATAGTAAATGAGAGGTCTTTGATATTTTTTAAATGTGCCACACACTTTCCCCTGTAATTATACAACTGTAACAGTAAGGAATTTTTCCCATTTAGAAATGAGATAACAGATATTTAGAGGGGTTAAAAGACTTGGGTAAGCTAGTAGTAAAGTAGAAAAATTTTGAACCTTGGTTTAAATTATTCATCAAGTCATTTGTTTTATGGCTTTTGCTACTTCCAGAAAGTCATTATACCAAAAGATGGTTCACCCTAGCAACAAAACTATATGCAAAGAGAGTTTGGATAATTTTCTGAATATTTCCAAAATGGATTTTCAAGGAAATCTATTTAGAGATCTAAATGGTATATCCTTAATACTTTTGCAGTTGGTGTACCAGAGGGAAGCTACCACTGAGAAAGACTGAAACCATTGGCCCATAACAAGATGGCATTTTCTACTGTTCTTAGAAAGGATTATACAACCTTTAGAACTTTCTTCTAAATAAAGTCAGAAGTTGTTATTATTATTTCAATGTCATCTTAGACAAATTTTGAGCATAAGTCTAATTATCAACAGAAAGAACAGAAGGTAATGATGTGAAGAAGTCTTGGGAAGGAAAGGCAAAATATTAGAGGGACCCTCTGTCTCAGTTTTCTATTGCTGCTGTAACAGAAATATAAATGGGTGGATTTCACAAGCAAAAATTTATTTCCAATAGTTTAGGAGGTTAGAAGTTAAATTCAGAGCACTGGCTCTAAGAGAAGACATTCTCTCTGCGGGCTCTGGGAGAAGGTCCTCTTCTGCTTTCAAAATCTGTGGGCCTGGTGTTCCTTGGAGATCTCCATATATCTCAGCATCAGTCTTCCCTTGGGTCTTGGAGGTTCTCCGCACAGGGATCTGGGTCTAAAGCACGTGCTGCTCTCCCAGCTCTTCTTTCTTGTTGGTAGTAAGTTCCCTTCTTTCTGCTTTCTTATATCTCCTTTTATCTCTCACAAGACAAAACATGGGACTCAAGCAAGGGTGTGTCTTGAGTAAGGGTGATGACTTGAGTAAGGTCATGGATTGAGTACTTGAGTAAGGGTGGAACTTGAGTCACATCCTTTTGCAAGGCTGTTATTCAAGATATAACCCACCCTAATGCTGCATCTTTAGCTCACTGCCATTGAGTCAATCCTGACTCATAGCAACACTTTAGGACAGAGTAGAACTGCCCCATAGGGTTTTCAAGGCTATAAATCTTTATGGAAGCAGACTACCTCATCTTTCTCCCTCGGAGCAGCTGGTGGGTGAGTGCAAACCACTGACCTCTGGGTTAGCAGCTGAACACTTTAACCACCATGCCACTAGAGCTCCTCATTAACATATAAACAAACAAACAAACAAAAAAAAAAAAACCTGCACAAAACGTAGCAACCCTCATTGGGTTTCTGAGGCATTATCTCTACGGAAGTAGATTGCCCAATCTTCCTTCCAAGCAGTGGCTGGTGGGTTTGAACCTCCAGCCTTCTGGTTAGCAGTCAAATGCCTTAGGCACTATGCCACCAGAGCTCCTTAGATAGATCATTAACATATAGAGGTTAGGGTTTACAACACATCACAAAATGGAGAACAACCTCACAATAATGGGACTACTGGCCTAGACAATTTGACACATAGTTTTGGGGGACACAGTTCAATCCATGACACCCTCTCTGTTAGATGTCTATTTGTGTATGTTCTTTGAGCCAACACAGGTATAGGGGACCCCTACTGATAACTATACTTACAACTAGACATAAGATTCCAGATTTTCACTACTGTTCTGATCTGTGTTCTAGAGCCTCCTGAAGCCATGCAATCTGGAATCATCCCATTCTCCACACTTTGCATTTATCTTTAGTGTTTTCTTTTGCAAAATTCCTAGCCTCTGCCTTCTAAAATCTTCATTTTTGTTACATTTGCAAAATCCTTACAGATGGCATTATAAAATTTTATGTTCTGCATTCATTAGTTCCACTGTTTACTTAGCACACATAATATTGCTTTGGGGATTTCTTGCCTATTCAAAATTCCCAAGTGCCCTACCCCCACTGTTCAGAGACCAATGTTATCAGAAATGACTCCAAGTTTACCCAGCTTTGAGACTGAAGGAAGTCCAGCAGCTCCTGAATCAGTCCCAGAGTGGAGCCCACCTCCCACTGGGTCCCAGAGAAGAGTGCCTCCTAATCATGTGACCCTCAGGATCAGAAAATGCCTCCACTTATGTTATTTTCCATTCAATTTTTTTTATTATTATAAAAGTAATGCATATTCAAAGACCAGTTTACTGGTCTGATAGAGTCTGGTGGGACCCCCGAGACTATGGCCCCTAGTCACCTTTTAGGTCTGGAATTGAACTCACTCTCATGGCTTCCAGCCAAACAATAGTCAGGGTGAACATTTACATCAGGTAGATACACTCCTTAGAATGATCAGGGACATCAATATTTGGACAGGGAGAGAAAATATGTATGAATTGTTGTATGGAAAATGAGTTTGCTCTGTGAACTTTCACCAAAACAACAATAATTTTTTTTTAAAATAATGAATATTCACTAGGATATTTTGAAAACACTAATAATGAAAATGAAAAATATTGAAACCATGCATAACCTCACCATCCAGAGATAAGCACTGAGAGTTTGTTGATGGATGCTTATCTTGTCTTTTTCATTGCATGTAATATATAATAAAATTGAAATCCACTTTACATATGATCCATATCACTCAATATTCTACAACATGAATTTCAATGGCTGTATAATATTCCATTATATGGAAAAAGCACATAGTTCATATAGCTTAGCCATCTACTATAAGCCATTTGGTTGGTAAGACATGATACCATTTTAAGTCTGACTTTTCACAGCTGTATGAATGGAAGCATCATGTTTGAGACTATTAAGTTCGAAAACCTTAGCTAGGTATTTTTTCTTCTGTAACCTTTATAATATCTTCTCTAATTATTCACTCAGCACTCAGATATTTAAGGTGTCAAAGTTTACCAAGTTCGGTGTTTTGTAGGTTTGTTGTTGTTGTTGCTATGTGCTGTCAAGTCAGACCCCTCCTTGGGTTTCCGAGGCGGTATCACTATGGATGCAGATTGCCCAATCTTCCTTCTGAGGAATGGCTGATGGGTTTGAACCACCAGACTTCTGGTTAGCAGTCAAGTGCCTTATATTTCATTGAGGTTTTGGATTAATTAGTCTTCAGTCAGATGCTTACATTTGATAATTTTTCATCTCTTTCATACTTACAATTTGTCTTTCTAGTTGTTAATTTTTCCCCCTCTTGATTAGAACTACATGGGGTTTATCTTTCATATTGGTTTCAAATAACTGATTGTGGTGGTTAAGGTTGTATATCAACCTGGCTGGGCTGTGGTTTTGAGTGGCTGGTCAGACAGATGTAGTTATTCCCCAAGATGAGATTGTAACCACCTCCTTGGAACCTGCTGTGATAATCAGTGGAAAGGGAGCCTTTGGGGTGTGTCCTGCTTCCAGTGTATATGGAGAATCTTTAAGAAAGGCCTCTGGTTTTTTGGCACATTTGGATCCTGCCAACTTTGAAGTTATTCCTAAACTCGAACCAGTGGCCTGCTGTATTGCCTGCAGATATTAGGATTGTGCCATTTTACCTGCTAACCTTGAGTTCATCAGGCTTAGCAGCCAGCAGCTTCCTGAGGCAGGAGATGCCTCCAGCTCTACTGGGCCTGGAATAATAGCCAGAGCTGAAGCCCCAGATCAGGGGGCCATCACCCAGCCCCTAGAGCCAGCACTCTTAATTTGGACTTCTAACCTCCCAAAACTCTGGTGGCATAGTGCCTAAGGCATTTGACTGCTAACCAGAAGGCTGGTGGTTCAAACCCACCAGCCACTCCTCAGAAGGAAGATTGGACAATCTGCATCCATCATGATGTTGTTGTCGTTGTTGTTATGTGCTGTCGAGTCGGACCTGACTCATAGCGACCCCTCCTTGGGTTTCTGAGGCAGATCACTACGGAAGTAGATTGCCCCATCTTCCTTCCAAGGAGTGGCTGGTGGGTTTGAACCGCCAGCCTTCTGGTTAGCAGTAAAGTGTCTTAGACACTATTGTGATTCTGCCTTGGAAATGCAAGGAGGGGTCACTATGAGTCAGATCCGACTCGATGGCAGTGAGTTTGTTTTTTTTTTGTTTGTTTGTTTTAACCTCCTAAACTGTAAGAGAATAAATTCCGGTTGTTTAAGCCATCCACCTCTGGTATTTCAGTTATAGCAGCACTAAAGAACTGAAGCACTCATATTTTGAAGTCATTGTCAATCTTTGTGATGTAGTAAATTACTTAGTGTGGCTTTCCTACCCATAAGTCTTTGTAAACTCAGAGGTGGGATTTTCTATGAGCAACTGAGGAGCTCCTGATTGCTGAAGTTGTCCACCTGGAGTATTTCTGTTGGGAGTGGCACAAAACAATGTTCTGGGAGGTGCCCACTCTATCTCAAGTGCTTAGAGTTCTGATGCTATGATTGGCTAGTTTGACCACTCTGCCAGGCTCAAAAGGAGGCAGAACTCTCTCTGACTTCTGGTTGAGGAAGACCTGCTGCTGAAAGAGACACGGGCTCCTGAGACACGCGTTGCTGGGAAAGAGACGCAAGAGACATGCATTGCTGAGTGAGACACCAAGGGACCAGCACTGCTGGGAAAGAGACTGTGAGAGACTGTTGGCTGAGGGACAGTGGGCTGGGAGAGAGACTGAGCATTTTTCCTGAACTTCAGTTGTAGCCTGTGGTGCTTCCCTAATAAACTCCATAATCTGTGAGCTCTGTGTGGCCACTGCAGCGAATTATCGAACCCAGGAGAGAGGTGGTGAGTGCTTTGGGAGGAACAGTTGGAGAAAGGGCTGGAGGGAGGCAGCATGTCTGGCCTTGTAGGAATAGGCCTTGGGTGACTGCTGGTAATCCTGTCTTCCTCTTGTAGGGTTAGAGGAGGACGGAAGATGTGGCCTCCTTGCCGTTTTTGCAATCTTTTAATTTTCTTATTAATTGCTAGCGCTCTTTCAAAGTTTGTATTTTCCTTTCAATTGTTTTATTTCCCACTGTTAAGAAAATTTATCCAAAACCTGGCAGTGAGGCAAAAGGCTGATTCCATGTCTTTTCAATATTGCACCAAACCATTGAATAACAAGCTTACTTAAAGATTAATTTTCTGGAAGATTGTACCTTTGTTTGATTGCCTTACTACTTACTATTGGCTCAGGATTTGAGAAATTACATGTTAACTTGTAGATATCTGTCATAATGTGGACCAAAAATTTAATACATATATTTTTCTCTTTGATGGGAAAGATATGGAAAGTTAACTTTTACCAGTTTGCTTCTTCCATCATATCTCATAGGTTTTGCTGAGCCCCTAGGTGGCATAAATGATTAAACATTCAATTAATTGAAAGATTAGTGGTTCAAACCCAGCCAAAGGCTGCCCAGAATAAAGGCCTGGCTATCTGCTTATAAAAGGTGGCAGCCTTGAAAACCTTGTGGAGCACAGATCTACTCTGCAGCATATGGTGTTTCCATGAGTTGAACTGAATCAATGGCATTTTTGCTTTTCTTAGTGGTGCTTATACGTTCATTTTCAGCAATTGTTCTAAGCAAGTATTCAGGGTTGGGTCCTCTGGTTGCCATGCAGAACCTATAGCAGTCACTTTTTCCAACCAGAAGGTTTTAGGAATGAGATATTTCCTTTGCTGTCTCCCACTCTCTTCCAATTTCAAGATTTCATTCATTTCTAGCCTTCTCACTAAAATATTGTTTCCTATCTATAAAATGCCTGAAGAATATCAGCTTATTTACAGAGGAAATGAATTCATTAACCACTGTGCTACAGTACTGTTGAATTTTAATGAAAGAATCCAGATGTTCTGAGGGTAGAAAGTATGATAAGAACTGATAACCTCAGCCTGGCAGAGCTCTGGTGGCATAGTGCCTAAGGCATTTGACTGCTAACCAGAAGGTTGGTGGTTCAAACCCACCAGCCACTCCGCAGAAAGAAGAACGGGCAATCTATTTCCATAAAGATTTACTGCCTCAGAAACCCAAAGGGGGTCATTATGAGTCAAGATCAACTTGATGGCAGCAAGTTTTTTTTTTTGTTTTTTTTTTTTTGGTGGTGCAGTGAATTATTTAATATGGCCCTTCTAGCCATAGACTTTGTGATTGCCACATAATGATATGATGGTAGCAGTGTTGTTAGGTGTCATTGAGTCAGCTCCAACTCATAGTGACCTCATCTACAACACAGTGAAACACTGCCCAGTTGTGTGCCACCTCAAAATCCTTGCTATACTTGAGCCCATCATTGCAGCCACTGTGTCCATCCATCTTGTTGAGGGTCTTCCCCTTTTTCCCTGATCCTCTGCTTTACCAAGTGTGGTATCCTTCTCCAGGGAATGGTCCCTTCTAACAGCATGACCGCAGTAGGTGAGATGAAGGCTGGCCGTTCACACTTGCTAGGAGCATCCCAGCTGCACTTCTTCCAGCACAGGCTTTTTGTTTTTCTGGCAGTCCATGATACTTCAGTATTCTTTGCCAACACCATAATTCAAAGGCATTGACTCTTCTTTGGTCCTCTTTATTCATTGTCCAGTTTTCACGTGCATGTGAAATGATTGAAAATACCATTGCTTGAGTTACGTGCACGTTAGTCTTCAAAGTGACATCTCTGCTCTTCAAAACTTGAAAGGGGTCTTTTGCAGCAGATTTTCCCAGTATAGTACAACATCTGATTTCTTGACTGTTGTTTCCATGAGTGTTGATTGTGGATCCAAGTAAAATGGAATCCCTGACAACTTCAATCTTTTCTCCATTTACCATGATGTTGTTTATTTGTCCAGTTGTGAGGATTTTGTTTTCATTATGTTGAGGTGTAATCCATACTGAAGACTGGAGTCTTTGATCATCATCAGTAAATGCTTCAAGTCATCTTCACTTTCAGCAAGCAAGGCTGTGTTGTCTGCATATCACAGGTTGTTAATGACTTTTCCTCCAATCTTCAATGCCACATTCTTCTTCATATAGTCCAACTAATGATTTGGTGGGAGTATGCAAATAAGATGTATGACACCTGTAATAATTAGGGTTATATGTCAACTTGGCTAGGCCATATTTCCTGGTACTGTGTGGTTCTCCTCCATTTTGTGATCTGATATAATTATCCTCCCTTGTGTGTGTTGTAAATCCTGACCTCTGTGTGTTAATGAGGCAGGATTAAGGCGTGTTAATGAGGCAGGATTAAGGCATGTTAATAAATATTATGTTATGTTGGTTATGTTAATGAGGCAGGATGAGGGTAGGATGAACTCTACTTACCAACATTGCTGAGTCACACCTTCTACCTTACAAGAGAGAGTGAACTGAGCAGATACAGGGGCCCTGACGACCACAAAGAAAGAAAAGTGGGAAGCAGAGAAGGACTCTTGGGCCAAGGATTCTTGTGCTGAGAACCTCCTAGACCCCAGAGATAGAGAGAAAGACCTGTAACACCAGAGATGGAAAGAGATGAAAAGAAGCAACAGAAGAGAAACAGTGGCAGCAGAGGCAGCAGAAAGAGGAGGCCAGCAAGAAACAGCTTGGTGGACTTCCCAGCCCATGGTGTGAAACAGCTGAGCACCTTTATGTGGGAGACTTGCTGGCAGAGTGAGATGCCTCCGGGCACTTGATGCAGCTAGGCTCACTGATCCACAGAGTAAGAGAGCTGAGCACTTTCAGGCCAAGACTTACTGATGGAATGGAGTAACTCTGGGCACTTATTGGCAGAGGTACAGAACTTTGTAACGCTTGCCCCACCTGGGCAGAGGCTGGGCCAGCCCAACAGGCCTAAGAGGCCCCAAAAGCCCGAGAGACTGAGGGCCAGAGAGAGCTGTGGCTGAGAAGAGGCTGTCCTGATCGAACAACTGTATCCTGAGTCCTTTCTGATCCTGCGTTGTAACCTCTTACTTCCCTAATACACCTCATGATTGTGAGTATTACCTAAGTTCTTTGTGACCATTACAATGAATTATCAAACCCAACAAAGAAATAGAGAGCCATAGGAGGGACTGCTGGTGTTAGAATTGGCAGAAGGTTGGAGAGAAGGTATATCTGACCTCCAGGTCATAGGAATCAGCCTTTGGCTTACGCTGATGGTGATTCCCTTTCCCTTTTACGAAGTTAGAGGAAGTCAGATCTCTCTGTCATGCCATTTTTACAAGTACCGAGACTCTTTGGGCACATCTTTAAAAATAATGACCAAAAGAT
>NW_006921589.1:5335485-5338938 GCF_000298275.1 Orycteropus afer afer
TCAAGGCTCAGGGGTCCAAGATTATCTTCTGTGTCTGTGTTAATTGGTTTCCCTTTTCTTTGTTGAAGAGGGTCTGTGCAATCCTTCTGCCTAGTCAGCCATCTTGCCCCGCCTCTCCATTATTCTTGATATAAAAGCAATTTGATGCTTTGACAAATGGCCACATCATGAGTGCCTGTAGAATATAATAAATAACTCACAAAGCAACGCACAGCACAATCATAATCTGTATTTTCATTTCCAGTGCCACCTTGGAAAGGGTATGTTCTTTGTGCAACCATAGGCTCTAGGGTCGGACAGACCTGAAAGCAAATACTGATCTCACTACTTACTCTTTGCCTTGCAGAGGCTTGTGCAAAAAATACATAGGTCAGTATCTAGGTCCTGGCAGGTGCTTAATCAATGGTAACCATGGCCACCTTTACTCTAACATTAGCATACACAAGTCCTATTTACATAACATACCAGAGAAAGCTAAGTTCTGAATTTAGCATGAACACCCTTTAGAAATGATCATGAGACTCAAAACTGATTTAATACAAATGAAAGGAAAGTTACTGGTGTGTTTTCTCTCCCATTTAATGAGGAACCACATTTAACCAGACCTCAAGTCTCTGCACTTCAAAATTAAAATAATGGAATAGAAGGTGCCTCTCCTCTGAAATTGAAAGAACATTAGAAAAATGGGTATCCAATTTGGTGGAGTTTTTTTTTTTGCTTTTATTATTCTAAAATAACAATAACTATTAGGAGTATAGAGTAGCTGTTCATTAGTCAGAGAAGAGGCTCCTGGGCTAAACTGTCACTAAGAGCTTTGTTATCAAAAGTGAGTCATCAGTTCAGTACCCATTTGGAAGCTAGCGTCAGAGCCATTTTGTCTCTGCAGTGGCTTGTCATGCCTCAAAGATAGGGCCTAAGGGAATTTAGAACCTCTCTGTATGCCATTAGAGAATGTGATATAATATTTCTGTTTGTACAAAGAGTTCCAGCCTGGAATCATAACATTTGTGTCAAGAATAACATTTTTTCAAATTTTCTCATTTTGTAAATGTAAGAATAAGAAGTTAATAAAATTGTTCAAGGTTATGTAATTAACTCCAAAATATCTTCCCTATCACCCCCACCCCCATCTGACAATTCACCTCCAGAGTCTTTCCTTTGGTCCTCATTAAAAAGAAGCTATGCCTACATGGATGACATCTTCGATTTTTATGATTGAAAAATGAGTATTCAATGAAATGCTCAGGAAAGGGGACAAACTCTGTGGAATAAGCCATTGGCAATTTGGGGCAAAGGCAAGTGCAAAAATTGGAGCAGACACCAAAAGGAGAAAAACAAATGGAAGTCTGAACATGGCGTAGACACAACTGAGAAGAAATCAGAAACACTATATTTTCTTCACCTGTTCCATAAGAATGACCGGTGATTACTATAGATTTTTCTAAGGACTTTCTAAGCAAAATTATTCCATGGAATTAAGAAGTCTCATTGATTTTACTCATTTTCTTTAAAATGGATAGAGATAATACAGAGGGATAGGTTTGCTTTCTTCAAAGCACTGAAATATTAATATGAAGCAGATATTCTTCTTTGAGTGAGTACACTAATGCTTCCTAATCTCTGTGTCCTTTGATATATCAAGCAGATGATCATGGTACCCACACCTTCGACTGGTTTTGAGAATCAAAAGAGAGAATATGATAGAGTCCCAAATTCACAGTAAACATTCATAAGTGTTAGCTTGTATTCATTTAAGCTACAAACCATACAGATGTAATCTATAGTTTTATCTTGTTTATAGTTTTCTTTTGACACTTAAAGCATGTCACCTGGCATGGGACAGAAAGGTCCATCTGTGAGGACAAGGCTATGCACCTTCTCTTTCCTGGACCTTATGTTATCTAAGGTATTTGACTGTTAACCAGAAGGTTGGCGGTTCAAACCCACCAGCCACCACTCCTCAGAAGGAAGATTGAGCAATTTACTTCCACAGTGATACCACCTTGGAAACCCAAGGAGGGGTCACTATGAGTCAGATCTGACTTGACGGCAGTGAGTTTTTTTTTTTTTTTAATGAAGACTGAGAACAGTTTAGATTTTAGGAGGTCACATTCCATTATTGAAAAGAGCTCCCAGCTAACCAAATCCTCCTTCACTGATATACATGCACTCTAGTTTTCACAGGTGTTGCTATAAAATGTCATCATCTCCAACTACCTTGTAATACTTTGCCCATCATTCTAATGTGTAAAGATATTGTGGCATTTGGATTCCAAAATAGCAGCTCTCTCTTCCACATCTATATTTCCTGTAAATTTGACTTTTGATACATGAGTATCCTCATGCATGCAATTGATAAAGACCTGGAAGAGGGTAAGCATAAGGACAGAGGACAGTGCCATAATCCTGTAGACTCCTCTCCAACTTCATTCTTCCATTCCACAAAATCCATTAAGCACTTCCAATAGGATGGCCAACCATCTGGTTTACCTGAGGCAGCAGGATTTGCTGAGACATGGAACTTTCAGTAATAAGACTGTGACAGTCCCTGGAAAACTGGACACTTTGGCCACTCTAATCTCCATTGTGCCTCACTTTGTTTTGCACATGAGATAAACAACTGAAAATAAGGTTTAGGCTCTCAAGGACCTCACATCCTAGAGTCTCAAATATTCTTAAATTTTCCTTTATTTTTTTCTTTTTCCTGACATCCAAGAAGATTGATTAAGGTTTACTTTATGTAGTTTATATTAGGAAGAAAATAGATGTTTCCAGTATTTTTTTGTCAGAAGATACCCACCCCTTCAACCACTTAGGAATTATATTCAGTTTGTGGTTGCAGACACAAGAAAAACTGACTTAAAAATAGTGAAATGTTTTATTTTTCTCATGTAAAGAAGTTTGGAGGAGGTAGCTCAAGGCCTTTATATAACAGTTCTATGATCTAATCAAGGCAAGCTCTTTCTCTCTTTCTACCAAGCCAATTTTGCCTGTACATGTCTTCTGGTTTCAAAAGATGGATCTATGTTCTTACTCCAGGTAGGAAGAAAGAATAGAGCAAGGAACAAAAGGTACATGCCAGCCAAGTTTTTGCCCTTTTAAAGGAATTTTATCCAGCACCCTACCAAGCAATTTCCACTTATAGCTCACTAAGAAGAACTATTTAGTCACTATTATCTGCAAAAGAGGTTGGGAGATAGAGTTTTTGTAGCTGGACACATTATAACCACTCCTCTCCCAAGAATTAATAATGTAATTAGGAAGAGGGGATAATTAGATATTGGGTAAGCAACTAGATATGTTAACATGATGCTTTCCCTTAAACTAATGACCTTGCCTACACCCTACTCACTGCCGTCGAGTCGGATCTGACTCATAGCGACCCCTCCTTGGGAGCTCAGGTAGCATAGTGCCTAAGGCACTTGACTGCTAGCCAGAAAGCTGGTGGTTCAA
>NW_006921589.1:5339413-5352883 GCF_000298275.1 Orycteropus afer afer
ACACTTTAAAGAAGTCTTTTGCAGTAGATTTGCCCAATGAAATATGTCTTTTGATTTCTTGACTGCTGGGTCCATGGACATTGATATTGTGGATCCAAGTAAAATGAAAGCTTTGCAACTTCAGTATTTTCTCTGTATATCATGTGTTGTTGCTTATTGATCCAGTTGTAAGGGTTTTTGTTTTATTTATGTTGGATATAATTCATACCAAACGCTGTAGTCTTTGATTTTCATCAGTATGTGTTTCAAGTCCTCTTTGCTTTCAGCAATGAACGTTGTGTCATCTGCATATTGCAAGCTGTTAATGAGTCTTCCTCCAATCCAGATGCTGCATTCTTCTTCACACAGTTCAGCTTCTTGGATTATTTGCTCAGCATGCAGATTGAATCACTATGGTGAAAGGATAAAACCCTGATGTTCACCTTTTCTGATTTTAAACTATGCAATATCTCCTTGTCCTGTTCAAACAGTTTCTTCTTGATCTATGTACAGGTTCCATACAAGCACAGTCCAGTGTTCTGGAATTCTCATTCTTCACAATGTTATTATTATTATCCACACAATTAAATACATTTGCATAATCAATAAAACACAGATAAACATCAACAACTCTATAAAATATAAACCAGTATGATCATTCCTAGATACTATAATCCCCATTATTCAGAAGATAACACTGAGGCCCAGAGAACTGAAGAAGTAAATTCAGATCCACATAACTGGTAAGTGGGAAATCAAGTCAAGACTCTCAACTTTATCTTCTTACCCCAAGCCCAGTTTTTCTTTAAGTCTCTCAAGAAGTAGCTGAGGGGCTGTCTTAGTACTTATAAGGTAGAGAAGTGTCCTGGAAAGAATTTTGGCTTTGGAGACCATGCACCTAAGATTAAATCTTTACATTGGGTAAGTTATATAACTTCTCTGATTTTTGTTTCCTCAACTATAAAATGGGGATGATAATGCCTTTGCCATATGTTTTCTACGAGTGCTAGCGATGATGGATTCACTTTCCTTATACAACGTTCAGCACATCAAAATCATGGTCAATCAAAAGTGGTGTTATGGACTGAATTGTGTCCCTCAAAATATGTTTTAGAATCCTAACCCATATAATTATGGGCATGATCCCAATTTGAAATAGAGTTTTCTTTGTTATGTTATTGTTGTTAGGTGCTGTCGAGTCATCTCCGACTCATAGTGACCCTATGCACAACAAAACGAAACACCTCCTGAGCCAGCTCCATGATTCTTGTTGTACTTGAGCCCATCACCACTGCCACCATGTGAATCCATCACCTTGAGGGCCTTCCCCTCTTTCATCGACTCTCCACCTTACCAAGCATGACATCCTTCTCCAGGGAATTGTTCCTTCCATCAACATGACCAAAGTATGTGAGACAAAGTCTGGCCATTCTTGCCTCTAAGGGGCATTCTGGCTGCACTTCTTCCAGGAGAGATCTGTTAGTTCTTTTAGCAGTCCATGGTACTTTCAGCATTCTTTGTCAACACCACAGCTCAAAAGCATTAATTCTTCTTCAGTCTTCCTTATCCACTGTCCAGCTCTCACACACATATGAGGCGATTGAAAATACCATTGCTTATGTCAGGTGCACCTTAGTCCTCAAGGAGGACTTCTTTCAAGTGCTCTTCAGCACTTGAAAGAAGTCCTTTGCAGCAGATTTGCCCAGTGCTATATGTCGTCTGGGGAGGTCTGGTAGCGTAGTGCCTAAGGCACTTGACTTCCAACCAGAAGGCTGGTTGTTCAAACCCACCAGCCATTCCTCGGAAGGTATGTTGGGCAATCTACTTCCCCAGTGATACTGCCTCGGAAACCCAAGGAGGGGTCACTATGAGTCGGGTCCAACTTGATGGCACATAACAACAACATAAGTTGTCTGATGTCCTGACTGCTGCTTCCATTGGGGTTAATTGCAGAATGAAGCAATGTGAAGTCTTCGACAATTTCAATCTTTTCTCCATTTATCGTAATGCTGCTTATAGGTCTCCAGTTGTGAGGATTTTTGTTTTCTTTATATTGGGATGTAATCCATACTGCAGACTGTATTATTCAATCTTCATCAGTAAGTACTTCAAGTCATCCTCACTTTCAGCAAGCAAACTTACGTCATCAGTGTATCGCAGGTTGTTAATGATTCTTCCTCCAAACTTAATGTCATGTTCTTCTTCATTTAGTCCAGCTTCTTGGATATTTGCTCAGCATACAGATTGAATAAGTATGGTGAAAGGACACAATCCTGACACACTCCCTTCTTGATTTTAAACCATGCAGTGTTCCCTTTTTCTGTTCAAATGACAGCCTCCTGGTCTATGTACAGGTTCCTCATGAGTATAATTAAGTGTTGTGGAATTCCCATTCTTCTCAATGTTATCCATGATTTGTTATGATCCACAAAATCAAATGCTTTTGTATAGTCAATAAAACACAAATAAACATCTTTCTGTTGTTCTTTGCTTTCAGCCAAGATCCATCTGACACCAGCAACAATATCCCTCATTCCTTGTCCTCTTCTGAATCCAGCTTGCATTTCTGGAAGTTCTCTGTCAATATACTGCTGCAACTGTTTTTGAATTATCTTCAGTATGATTTTACCTGCATGTGATATTAATGATATTGTTTGATAATTTCCACATTCTGTGGGATCACCTTTCTTTGGAATGGGTATACATATGGATCTCTTCCAGTCAGTTGACCAGGTAGCTGTCTTCCAAATCTCTTGGCATTACAGAGTGAGTGCCTCCAGCGGGCATCCATTTATGGAAACATCTCAACGGGTATTCATCAATTCCTGGAGCCTTGTTCTTCACCAATTCTTTCAGTGCAGCTTCAACTTCCTCCTTCAATACCATTGGTTCTTGAACATATGTCACCTCCTGAAATGGATGAAGATCAATCAGTTCTTTTTGGTACAGTGACTTTGTGTATTCCTGCCATCTTCTTTTGATTCTTCTTGCATCATTTAATATTTTGCCCATAGAATCTTTCAAGATTGCAACACCAGGTTTAAGGTTTTTCCTCAGTTCTTTCAGCTTGAGAAGTGCCGAGTGTGTTCTTCCTTTTTGTTTTTCTAACTCCAGGTCTTTGCACATTTCATTATAGTAATTGTCTTTGTCTGCTTGAGGTGCTCTTTGAAATCATCTGTTCAGCTATTTTATCCTGATGTTTCTTCCATTTGCTTTAGCTACTCTTCACTCAAGGCCAAGTTTCAGAGTCTCTTCTGACATCCATTTTGGTCTTTTCTTTCTTCCTCATATTTTTTAATGACCTCTTGCTTTCTTCATGGATGATACTCTTGATGTCATCCCACAATTTTTTTGGTTTTTAGTCATTGGTGTTCAGTGCATCAAATCTATTCTTTGGATGGTCTCTAAATTCAGGAGGGACATATTCAAAATCATATTTTGGCTCTCATGGACTTGTTTTAATTGTCTTCAACTTCCAGTTCAACTTGCATATGAGCAGTTGATGGTCTATTCCACAATCAGCTCCTGGCCTGGTTTAGGTTGAAGATATTGAGCTTTTCCATCTCCTCTTGCAACAGATGTAGTCAGTCTGATTCCTGTGTACTCCATCTGGCAAAATCCACATGTATAGCTGCCGTTAGTGTTGTTGAAAAAAGGTATTTGCAATGAATAAGTCGTTGGTCTTGCAAAATTCTATCATGCGATCTCCAGTGTTATTTCTGCCACCAAGGCCAAATTTTCAAACTACTGGTGATTCTTCTTTGTTTCCGACTTTTGCATTCCAGTCCCCAGTGATATGCAACACATCTTGATTGCATGCTTGGTCAATTTCAGACTGCAGAAGTTGATAAAAATCTTCAATTTCCTCATCTTTGGCTTTTGTGGTTGGTACCTAAATTTGAGTAATAGTAGTATTAACAGGTCTTCCTTGTAAGCAAATGGATATTATCCTATCACTGACAGCATTGTACTTTAGGACAGTTCTTGAAACATCCTTTGTGATGATGAATGCCATGCCATTCCTCTCCAACTTGTCATTCCCAGCACAGTAGATCATATGGTTGTCTCATTCAAAATGCCCCAAGCCCGTCTATTTCAGCTCACTAATGCCTAGGATATCAATATTTATGTGCTCCATTTCATTTTTGACAACTTTCAATTTTCCTAGATTCATACTTCATACTTTCCATGTTCCAATTATTAAGGGATGTTTGCAGCTGTTTCCGCTCAATTTTAGTCGTGTCACATAAACACATGGAGGTCCTGAAAGACTTACTTTATCCTTATCATTAAGGTTGGTTCTACTCTGATGAGGCAGCTCTTTCCCAGTCCTATTTTGAGTGCCTTATGACCCAAGGGGCTTGTCTTCCTGCACTGTGTCAGACAATGTTTCTGAGCTATTCATAAAGTTGCCAGTAATGTATCAGTGTTTCTCTGCTATTCTTAAGGTTTTCCCTGGCCAATTTTTGAGAAGTGAATGGCCTCCTCCTTCTTCCTAGTCTGTCTTAGTCTGTAAGCTGTGTTGAAACCTGTGCACCATGTGCAACTCTGCTGGCGTCTGAGACACCAGTGCCACAGCCTGAAGCCTCACAGCAATGTACAAGCCCCACAGGATGACAAACTGACAGACAAGTTTGTCTCCCTTAGCTATTGGAAACCTCTGTGCCTTCCACTTAACCTAATTCCTACCTGGAACCTGCCACTTTGTGGTCCCTGGCTGCTCCCTCCTTTTCCTGGCTCTAGGAGGCTTGGGGCCTAACCTTACCTCCCTCACCTTTACCTGGATATCCTGCCACTCTGTAGGTCTCTGGCCTCTCCTGCTCCCTCCCTCTCCTGGCTCTAAGGGGCTTGGGACCTAGCCTTGCCTCCCACCCCTTTTACCTGGATATCCTGTGGCTCTGGAGGTCCCTGGCCTTTTCTGCTCCCTCCATTTCCTGACTCTAGGGGGCTTGGGGCCTAGCCTTGCCTCCCTCCCCTTTTTACTTGGGTACCCTGCCACTCTGAAAGTCTTCGGTCTCCCCTGCTCCCTCCCTTTCCTGGCTCTAGGGGGCTTGGGGCTTAGCCTTGCCTCCAGCCCCTTTTACCTGGATATCCTGAGGCTCCAGATGTCCCCGACCTCTCCTGCTTCCTCCCTTTCCTGGCTCTAGGGGACTTGGGGCCTGTTATGTTAATGGGACAATATTGGTTGTATGGTGTGGGTCCTAAACCTAACCACTTCTGAGTTGTAAAAAGAGCAGAATAGACAAAGAAATAAGTACATGCAGGGAAAGACAGATGCCATGTGAAGATCACCAAGGAAGTAAGGCACACCAGAGCTGCAGAAGCTGAAAGAGCAAGGATTTTCCCTGAGAGCTGATAGACACAGAGCCTTCTTAATAGCGGGTGCCCTGAATTTGGCCTTCTAGCTGTGAGAAAATAAATTTCCATTCTTGAAAGCCACTATCTAATGGTATTTCTGTTACAACAGCAGGAATAAACTAGGACAAATAGCTCTAATCATTATTAACAGTAGTGTCAGTCTTTACCTGAACACATTACTTTTAAATTAGATGTAGATCATAAGGAGCTTGTTCACTTGTGAGAATAAGAGGTCTAGATACCATAAGCACTCCATTACCCTCTTCCTCTGCTGTACTTTTATTTCAACTGAAACATGAAAGGTGCATTTTAACAATGGGCCCACATACCAAGCACCCTATTTGTTAAAGCAGCTCTACTTAAAAACCCCTGTTAAGTGTTGAAATAGCACAGCCTGTGGACCACAACTTTTAGCCAATCCACCTGGAGCTTTTTAAGCCAATAATTACTCAGCTTTCACTGAAAGATCAGGGAACATTCCTGTTTCAGAATGTATATTTGAAGGGAATGAGCCTAACTTATCCACAAATACATAGTATTTCTGGAATAGTATTTATGTCCAACAAAGTAATAAATATTATCAATAATAGATTAATAAAAAGCTTTAGTTGTTAAGTGCTGCCATGTTGGTTCCAACTCATAGCAACCCTACATAAAACAGATCGAAATACTGCCTGGTCCTGTGCCACTCTCATAATCGTTGTTATGTTAGAGTCCATTGTTGCAGCCTCGGTGTCAGTCCTTCTCATTAAAGGTCTCCTTCTTTTCTGTTGACCCTCATACTGTCCTTCTCCAGGAACTGGTCTCTCCTGATAGTGTTTCCAAAGTACGTGAGACAAAGTTTTGCCATCCTCACTTCTAAGGAGCATTCTGGCTGTACTTCCCTCGAAATATGTAATTTAAGATATCTTACATGCTTAATTAGGAGCTCTGGTAGGGTAGTTTCTAAGCAATTTGACTGCAAACCAGAAGGCTGGTGGTTTAAATCCACCAGCCACTCCCTGGAAGGAAGGTTGGGCAATCTACTTCCGTAGAGATACTGCCTCGGAAACCCATGGAGGGGTCGCTATGAGTCCAATTTGACTCTACAGCAGTGAGTTTGGTTTTTTGGTTTGGTATATGCCAATTAATTGTAGTTTTTGTTTAGCTTAGTGGTCAATTGTTTTCCTTTAAGAATACAACTATAAAAGTAGAAAAATTAGTAGTGAAAGATAATTTAGTTACTTTAAATCAGTCTTCAGGCTATATGGTTAAGTGATAGCCACCCTGTTTCTTAAAACCACTATTTTGGTCATTCATGAATTCATGCAAATTCCATTAGGTTAGCTGGAATTGTTTGTATTTCTTTATGATAGCATTATAGTTGAAATGGTAGATCAGTACCATCTCATTAAAAGTGTATATGTAGATTTCATATACATGCAAAGACAGTCCACTATGTGGATCACAACAAATTATGAGTAATGTTGTGAAGACTTGACGATGTTCATTCATATCCTGTACGTAGACCAAGAGGCAATTGTTTGAACATAACAAGGGGATACTGCAAATCAGGATAAAATCAGGAAAGGAGTATGTTAGAGTTGGATCCTTTCACTATAGTTATTATGTGCTGTATGTTGAAGGTTGGGCAATCCTACTTCCGTAGTGATACTGCCTTGGAAACCCAAGGAGGGGTTGCTATGAGTCGGGGCCGACTTGACGGCACATAACAACAACAACAACAACAACAACATGTTGAGCAAATAATCTGAGAAGATGGAGTATATAAATAAGAACAAGACATCAGGATTCGAGGAAGGCTTGTTAACAACCTGAAATATGTGGAGGGCACAACCTTCTTTGCTGGGAGCAAAGAGGACTTGAAGCACATACTGATGAATATCAAAGACTACAGCCTTCAGTATGTATTACATCCTAAAGAAAATAAAAATCCTCACAACTGGATCAATAAGCAACAACACATGATAAACAGAGAAAATATTGAAGTTGGCAAGGCTTTCATTTTGCTTGGATCCACAATCTCAATGCCCATAGAAGCAGCAGTCAAGAAATCAAAAGATATATTTCATTGGGCAAATCTACTGCAAAAGACCTCTTTAAAGTGTTAAGAAGGAGCTCTGGTAGCATAGTGGCTAAGACACTTGCCTGCTAACCAGACGGACCCACCGGCCACTCCTCGGAAGGAAGGTTGGGCAATCCTACTTCCGTAGTGATACTGCCTCGGAAACCCAAGGAGGGGTCGCTATGAGTCGGGGCCGACTCAACGGCACATAACAACAACAACAAAGAAAGCAAAGGTGTCACTTTGAAGACTAAGGTGTGCCTGACCCCAGCCATGCTATTTTCCATCACCTCATATGCATGCAAAAGCTGGGCAATGAATAAGGAAGACCAAAGAAGAATTGATGCCTTTTAATTTAGTGTTGGAAAAGAAGACTGAATATACCATGGACTGCTAGAAGATGAAACAAGTCTGTCTTGGAAGAAGTACAGCCTGGATGGTCCTTAGAACCAAGGATAGTGAGACATTTTCTCATTCACTTTGGACTTGTTATCAGGAGGGAGCTGTCCCTAGAGAGGGATATCATGCTCATAGTGACCCCCTTCCATGGTGGTAAATCTTTACCGTAGTAGATTGCCCAGTCTTCCTTCCACAGAGTGGCTGGTGGGTTTGAACCACCAGCCTTCTAGATAGCAGTCAAATGCCTTAAGCACTACACCACAGAGCTCCTTTTTGCTAAAGTATAGGGTCAGTGAAAAAGAGGAAGATTCCCAATGAAGATGGATTGACACAGTGGACGCAACAGTGGGCTCAGACAGAGCAATGATTGTTAGGCAGAAGACCAGGCAGTGTTTCATTCTGTTGTATATAGTGTTCTAAGAGTCAGAACTGCCTTGATGGCATACAACAACAACAACCTGTAGATTTCAATAAAGCATTTGATAAACAGAGATTTCATGGGGGAGGAATGAGCATGATTATGGGGTAGGCAAGGTCACTGTTTTAGAGGGAGAAGTTGAACTGGATTCAACTGGGTCCAAAACCTTGGCTAACCCAACAGTTAATTATAGCTTGTGAGATTGTCCCATATTAAGCAGAAGTGACCAGACCTTTAAAACCCAACCACACTCAGTCATTATATGAAAGCAAACCTGGGTGGTATAGCACGTTGGTTGAGTTGGTTTTCTACCAACTCTGAAAAAGTTGATTGCTAATGATGCTGCTAGGTGCTGTCGAGTTGGTTCCAACTCGTAGCGACCCTATGTACAACAGAGCGAAACACTGCATGGTTGTGTGCCATCCTCACAATTCTCGCTATAGCTGAGCCCATCATTGCAGCCACTGTGTCATTCCATCTCATTGAAGGTCTTCCTCTTTTTTGCTGACCCTCCACTTTACCAAGCATGATATCCTTCTCCAGGGAATGGTTCTTTCTGACAACATGACCTAAATAGGTGAGAAGAAGTCTGGCCATTTTCACTTCCAAGGACCATTCCAACTGCACTTCCTCCAAGACAGATTTGTTTGTTCTTCTGGTAGCCCATGGTACTTTCAGTATTCTTTGCCAACACCACAATTCAAAAGCATCAACTCTTCTTCGGTCTTCCTTATTCATTGTCCGGCTTTCAAATACATATGAAACTATTAAAAATACAATGGTTTGGGTTAGGCACACCTTAGTCTTTGTTCTTCAGTATTTTAAGAGGTCTTTGCAGCATATTTTTCCAGTGCAATACAAGGTCTTATTTCTTGCCAGTTTTCATTGGTGTTAATTGTAGATCCAAGTAATATGAAATCTTTGACAACTTCAATCTTGTCTCCATTTATTGTGACGTGCTTATTGGTCCATTTGTGAGGATTTTTGTTTTATGTTGAGGTGCAATCCATAATGCAGACTGTAGTCTTTAATTTTCATCTGTAAATGTTTCAAGTCATCTTCACTTTCAGCAAGCCAGAGTTGTGTCATCTGCATAGTACAGGTTGTTAATGAGTCTTCCTCCAGTCCTGATGCAATGTTCTTCTTCATATGGTCCAGCTTCTTGGATTGTTTGCTCAGCATACAGCTTGAATAAGTATGGTGAAAGGATACAACCCTGATGCACCCTTCCTGGTTTTAAACCATGTAGCATTCCCTTGTTCTGCTTGAATGACACCCTCCTGGTCTATGTACAGGTTCCTCATGAGCACAATTAAGTGCTCTGGGATTTGCTTACTTCTCAGTGTTATCAATAATTTGTTGTGATCCATACAGTCGAATTATTTTGCATGGCCAATAAAACACAACTAAACATCTTTCTAGTATTGTTTGTTTCCAGCCAAGATCTATCTGACATCAGCAATGATATCCTTCATTCCACACCCTCTTTTGAATTCAGCTTGCATTTTAGGACATTCCCTGTCAATATACTACTGCAACTCTTTTTTAATTATCTTCAGCAAACTTTTACTTGTGTGTGATATTAATGATTTCGTTCAATAATTTCCACATTCTGTGGGATCATCTGTATTTGGAATGGATACAAATATGGATCTCTTCCAGTCAGTTGGCAGGTAGCTGTCTTCCAAATTTCTTGGCATAAGCAAGTAAGTGCCTCCAGTGTGGCATCCATTTGCTGAAACATCTCAAGGGGTAATCTGTCAATTCCTGGAGCCTTGTTTTTCTCCAATTCCTTCAGTGCAGCTTTGACTTCTTCCTTCAGTGTCATTGGTTCTTGAACATATGCCACCTCCTGAAATGGATGAAGATCAACCAATTCTTTTTGGTACAGTGACTCTGTGTATTCCTTCCATTTTCTTTTGATGTTTCGTACATCATTCAATATTTTGCCCTTAGAATTTTTCAATATTGCAATTTAAGTCTGTTCTTTTTCCTCATTTCTTTCAGCTTAAGAAATGCCAAGTGTGTTCTTCCCTTTTGGTTTTCTAACTCCAGGTCTTTGTACATTTCATTATGACAGTTGACTTTGTCTTCTTGAACTGCTCTTTGAAATCTCATGTTCAGCTCTTTTGTCATTTCTTCCATTTGCTTTAGCTCCTCTCCACTTAAGAGTAAGTTTCAAAGTCTCTTCTAACATCCATTTTGGTCTTTTCTTCCTTTCCTGTCATTTTGATGACCTTTTGCTGTCTTCATGTATGATGTTCTTGATGTCATCAAGAACAATTTGTCTGATTTTTGGTCATTGGTGTTCAATGTGTCAAATCTATTAAAGACCATATTTTGGTTCCCATGGACTTGCTTTAATTGTCTTCAGCTTCAACTTGAACTTCCATGTAAGCCATTGATGGTCTGTTCCACAGTCAGCTCCTGACCTTGTTTTGGATGAAGATATTGAGCTTCTCCTTTGCCTCTTCCCACAGATGTTGTTTGTTGTTGTTGTTACATGCTGTTGAGTCATCTCTGACTCATAGTGACCCCTCCTTGGGTTTCCAGTCTTATTTCTGTGTCTTCTGTCTGGCGAGGTCCACGTGTATAGCCACCATTTATGTTGAAAAAGATATTTGCAATGAATAAGCCAATTGCTAATGGTTGCCTGCTAATTGCAACAAATCCTGTTTGGCACGGGATCTGGGTGGTGTATCTCAGTGTGAACCCCTGGACCTTGTTGAACTTTGGACTTACTAGATCAGGAATCAGAGAGCCTTAAAAGCATCATTAGACAGTACCTTAACAGTTTCCCTATCTATGGTGTAGGGATTTGGCTTTCAAGATCTCTGAAGTCCTCTCAACCTCTGATATCCTACAATTCTATGATTTTATCCATTCTTTCATTTACAAGTATTAACTGAATGCTACTATATACCAAACATTCTTCTAAGTATATGGGATACATCAGTAAAGAAATGATCAATGCTCCCTACCCTTATGGAATGGACAGTCTAGTGGCTTTTAAGTTCTCTTCATCAAAAGAAAAAAACAATGTAGTATGAATTTAATTAGTGTAAGAGTTGCTGTTTTCTTTAGTTAAATAACTTCAACATTCCATGATAATGCTTCACAGCAGAGGAATTTGATATTGAGAGCATGAGGGATAATATATCATATCCTAAAAATAATTCGACAAATCAGTCATTGGGCCATATCATAACTTCCACATGACAGGCAGTAAGATAGTCTTTCACTCTTTTGTTTATGAGATCTAATGAAATTATTGACAATCTTTCCTTACCCACACTGGACAGAAAGAAACTTAAGGGCCAAAGAGGAGAAAAACAAAATATACTTTAGGAAATTTGGACTGAAGACATGTCAGTACTCTTCTCAGTGATTCAGCCAGAAAGTTATTAAAACCATGATCATAACACCAGATATGGCAACAAATAAAGAATATTTCAGCTTGTCTCATACGTACTTCAACATTACATTTTTCATTTCTGCTGTTTTGATGGGTAGGGAGGGTAAGTAGAAAACATTCCACAGGACTGTCACTTTAACTGATGCATATTCCTTTCAAATCCAGCCACCAACTCTACTTGTGCAGCTAGCTGATTAAAACATTAGGAAAAGCCAAGAAAATATTTTGAGATAAGAGTCTTGGTTTATTCTAAAGATTTAATCATTCAATCTAGATGAATGTTAAATTACAAATGAGATTTTTGAGATGATGTTTTTTAAGTGCAATTCAATATAAAAGTTAACTCCTTTTTTAGAGGAAAGATAAATGCTCATGATCTCAACTCATAAATTAGATTTAGGAAGATTGTTATTGCATATTTCAAAGAATTATTGGGCTTTTTCACCCTCCATACAGCTGAAAGGATAGCATGAATGATAGCACAAAAACTACTTCCTTTTTCTCGTTACATGTCCCAGTGAAAACTCATCTCATCCTCTGAGCCTTAAATAACTTTCCTTTTGCTCAGAAATTAGCCCTTCTCTGGCAAAAGTATGGTGTTCCTGTGTAGTACAAATCATTAAATTAACATGCTTGGGTGCTAACTAAAGGGTTTAGAGGTTTGAATCCACCCAGAAGTGACTCAGAAGAAAGGTTTGGTGTTGTTTGTTGTTGTAATGTGCTGTCGAGTCGAACCCGACTCATAGCGACCCCTCCTTGGGTTTCCAAGGCAGTGTCACTACGGAAGTAGATTGCCCTATCTTCCTTCCAAGGAGTGGCTGGTGGGTTTGAACCACCAGCCTTCTGGTTAGCAGTGAAGTGTCTTAGCCACTATGCTACTTGAGCCCCCTAAAACGCAGACAGCCGTGGGTGTTGTTAGGTGCTCTTGAGTTTGTTCTGACTCATAGTGACCATATGTACAATAGTATGAAACACTGGCCAGTCCTGCACCATACTCAAAATCATTGTTATGTCTGAGCCCATTGTTGTGGCCACTGTGGAAATCTTGTTGAGAGTCTTCTTATTTTTCTCTGACCCTCTACTTTACCAAGCATAATGTCCTCCAGGGACTGCTCCCTCCTGATAGCATGTCAAAAGTACAGAAACAGAGGCTCACCCTCCTCCCTTCTAAGGAGCATTCCAACTGTTCTTCTTCCAAAACAGATGGTTTGTACCCTCTAAGCAATGACGGTGTAGTGCCTAAGTCATTTGACTGCTGATCAGAAGGTTGACAGTTTAAACCCATCAGCCACTCCATGGAAAGAAGATAAGCTAATCTACTTCTGTAAAGATTTACCACCTTGGAAATCCAACGGGGGTCACTATGAGTCGACTCGATGGCAGTGACTTTTCTTTTAGTTTAAGCAATGGTGAACAGAGTAGTCCCCTAGCTTGAAACATCACAGCAACACACATACCACCACAGTACAACAAACTGATAGACAAGTGGTGGCTTCATGTTCTACTTCTGAAACATTAGCCATTGAAAACTCTATGAAGTGCAGTTCTACTCTGACACACATGTGGTTGCCATGAATCAGAATTGACTCCAAATTCACCAGTTTGAGTCAACTTGACAGCAACTGGTTTCTGACAAAATTACAACTATATCTGAAGAAGCTTGGCTCTCAAGTTCACTCTATGATGAGTGCAGAACATCAAGATCTAGCATAGCAGATGAGAAAGACAGAGAGTTACATGCGCAGTACAAACAACAAATATGAACCCCTTTGCATATACAATACTGAGTTGTCAATGAAAGCAAACATGGGTATAGGGACGGATAGATGGGTGAAC
>NW_006921589.1:5353983-5358395 GCF_000298275.1 Orycteropus afer afer
AACAACAAAAAGTCAACTTGAAGGTATCAGAGAGCCAGTAAAGCAATGAAGAAGTACAATGCTTTCAGCCTAGAGAAGAAGGAAATCCAGAGAGGAAAGTAAGATATAGGACAGCTTTCAGCTGGCGACTGAGATGATGATTAGCGTTTTAGACAGAATCACAGGGCTGGTGGGTCAAAACTGAAGATCAGATTCCACTGAGGAATGGAGGCCTGGATGAAATGCCCAGGATGGAGTTGGGAACACAAAGTTATTTGCCCAGGAGTAAGAGAGAACTATAAACAGAATAGTCTACAGAGTTTGAAAATCAGGTTGGAATGATTTCCATCTCTGATTGGATCAAGGTGATTAGAGATTCCCAATGCCACTCTGCCTCTTCTAGAAACAACACCACAGAAGACACAGTATGATATTCCATTTATAAAAACTTACACCACTAGAAGACACAGTGTGGGATTCCGTTTATAAAAAGTTTGAGAACAAGCAAAACTCAACCATGGTGTAGGAAGTAGCACAACAATTACCTTTGGGGAGAGTTAAAGGGGAATGATTGGGAAAGGGAATGAGAAGTTTTTCCATGGAGCTGATTATTTTCTACTTCTTGACCTGGTGGTGGTCACATGAAACTGAGAATTTTGTTGATATTTCTCTGACTTTCCATATCTCACTGACACCACTAAATCTCTATCCAGTTGAGTAGATGAAGCTTCCAGCAAACCATACTAAAAAATTTCTTGTTTTTATTTGAAATCAAATTTAATTAGGCATCCTGTATTTTATCTGACATTCCTAATCCCAGTATGTTTCTTTTAATTCTTTGGATTGAGAGAGCTGGGGCAAAGGGTGAGGAGCAATAAAGTAGATGTTAAAGGAATTAGAAATTGTTATCATTTCCCCCCTAAATTTCCATTCTATTGGTTGAGCCTTGGTTTAGAAGAACACATTTGTGGTGGTTGTTAGGTGTTGTCAGGTAAGATCCAACTTATAGTGACCTTTTATATACATATCAATGAAATGTCCAGTCCTGCAACACCCTCACAATCGATGCTGTATATGAGCCATTGTCGTTGCTACTATTCAAGACATCTCATTGACTTTCTCCCTTTCCCTGCCTCTCTACTTTATTAAGCATAATATACTTCTCCAGCGATCATCCTCCTGATAATTTGTCTAAAGTGAGATGAAGTCTCACTATCTTCACTTCTAAGGAGCATTGGGGCTGTACTTCCTCCAAGATGGATTTGTTTGTTCTTCTGGAAGTCCACAGTATATTTAATATTCTTTGTCTACACTTGAATCAGGTTTTGAAATTCAAACCCAATGGAATATCTATCTCCCATCATGACCAAAGCAACAGAAATCCCTAACCCAGGAAGGGAAGAGTGCTATTTCTCCTTTTTCCTGTTTTTCAAAGATGAATAAGATCCCCTTGTCATCCAGTCATGTGCTGAACAATATGGTAGCCATTTTTCACATGTGGCCAATTAAATTTAAATTTATTAAAATAAACAAGATAAAAATTTCCATTCTTTGGTTGTACTTACCACATTTCAAGACACATGTGGTTAATGGTATTGTATTAAACAACACAGATTAGAAAATGTTTCCATTAATGAATAACATCCTATTAGACTGCACTGCTCTAGATCATCTTTCTTAGGAAGACCTGATTTTGAAAAGAGAAATGATAAGTTGGGTGTTAAACACTGAGTTATTGGGGCTTCCCAAGAAGGAGACATTGCCATTGAATTGAACCTAACGGCACCTAGTGCCTTGTCTTGGGGCTTGCCTTTATCCTCCATAGTTACAAAGCATGTCTTGATTTTAACAATACACATTAGGAGCATTTTAACTGGGCTTTCATTAAGAATTTGCATGTATATATTTAACACATGATCTAGCATAAATTAAAAGCAGAGAAGAAAATAATCATTGAAAAGACACAAATTTGGAAAACTGGTTGTTCATGAACATTAATTACAATCCCTGGTCTGAGACTACTGGAGAGGTGGGAAGGCCTCTGGAATGGGGGTCAGAAGATGAGCTTTCTAGAAGTTTCTCTGCCCTTGTCTATCCTGAGACCAGGATCTAATCACTTTCTTCTCTGCTTCTCTTATATCTTTTTACAAAGGCACATTCTATTCTCATCAAAATAAAATTCAAAATTCAAACTTGAAAAAATCAACACTGCCACCTGTAGAGTGAGATTCAGTCTAAGTCTCCTGCTGTGAATTCCCCAAATGTACAGTAGTCACTCCTCAAGGTAGTAATGCCTCAGAGTTCAGAAACTGGGATGACACATTCAGCTTTAGATTTTAGTTTATAATTTGAGGCTGGTCTGAGTTTCCTGACAAAGGATTTGGAATTTAAAATGAGAAGACATTGATTTAATTCCTGATTGTGAAATATTGAATAAATACTCAAACTACTTTATACCTCAGTTTCCTACTTACTAAAACAGGAATAGCAATGCCATTTATTAAAAGATTAAACTAGGTAACGTGGTGAAAGTGCTAATGGGAATAATAAGGGAGAAGATAGTGTTAAACAAACAGAATCTGTTCTTGATAATGACCTTTTCTTTCGAGTTGAAGAATAAAGATATGATATTATTGATTTTATGAATTTTAAACTGGTTATAAGTGATGCCCAATATCATATATTATTTATTATACAATAGAAAAGCACCTTTATATTTTTAAACTTTATTTAATATTGGCCAGAAAAGTACATGCTATCTCTTTGTTTATCCACTAAGGTAGATCATTAATGAGAATCTGTCATCTTAAAAAAAGTTGTCAAATAATAAATATTCCAGTTATGTATTACAAAATAAACTACCCCAAAACTTAGTGACTTAAAACAGCAGTTTATTTTTCACAGTTCTGCAAATTGACTGTATCAATTGGCAGTTTTCCCTCTTGGGTATCTCCTGGTGGTATAGTCATCTGGGACTACAGTCATCTGATAGCTTGGCTGGTTTGGATGTCCAGGAAGTGTCACTTAAGAGACAGTTCATTGGTGGTGGCTATGGGCTGTGGATTCATGGGAGCAGTTAGATCAGCAAATGTGGCCTCTCCATGTGGTATGAGCTTTTTACCACATGGCAGCTTGGTTCAGGAAGGGAGCATCACAAGAGTGCATACTTTAAGAGACATGAGTAGAAACTGCAAGGCTTCTTATGGTCTGGCCTCAGAGGTTTTAGAATGTCACTTCTACTGCACTTTATAGTCAACAAGTAACTAATACCAGCCTAGATCCAAGGGGAAAATAATTAGACTCTACCTTTTTCTTTGAGAAACAGAGGGAAGGAATTGACAGCAGTCATTCTTTGGAGATTACCATAATATCAATGTTTTAAGTTGTACAATATCATGAGTTCTAAAACACAAATGTCTGGGAACAGAGGGGAAAGTCTGGGCAGTTTATCTGTACCTACAACTCAATAGAAAGTATTCTGAAAGCCATATTTTTCTTGGATGTAGATGGATGTAGATCTTCCACTGAGAGTTGAACAAAGATGCAAATATTCATAAAGCTGCACACTGTATCAAGAGCTCACTTCCCACGTCTCTGACTAGAGTTCCAAATATTTCTTATTATTTCAGAAAAAAATATCTCATTCCTTGCATTTGCATAGAATGCCTTTGCATAGAAAATATCTGAAATGTTGGGTGGTCTCATAATTTATTCATCCCTGAGTAGTTTTGCTAGATAAAATTCAAGCTGAATTTCAAATAAACAACAAATAATGTCTTAGTATGTTGTTGTTGTTAGGTGCTGTCAAGTCAGTTCCAACTCATGTTGTTGTTAGGTGCCTTCGAGTCATTTCCGACTCATAGCGACCCCATGCACAGCAGAACGAAACACTGCCCAATCCTGCGCCAGCTCCATGATCCCTGCTATATTTGAGCTCATCATCGCAGCCACCGTGTCAATCCATCTCGTTGAAGGCCTCCCCTTCTTTCGCCTATCTTCCACCCTACCAAGCATGATATCCTTCTCCAACGAATGGTCACTTCTGACAACATGACCAAAATAGGTGAAACGAAGTCTGGCCGTTCTTGCTTCCAAGGAGCATTTCAGGTGCACTTCCTCCAGGAAAGATCTGTTAGTTCTTTTAGAAATCCATGGTACTTTCAGCATTCTTCACCAGCACCACAACTCAAAAGTATCAACTCTTCTTCGGTCTTCCTTATTCTTTGTCCAGCTCTCACATGCATACGAGGTGATTGGAAATATCATGGCTTGTGTCAGGTGCACCTTAATCCTCAAGGAGACATCCTTGCTCCTCAGCACTTGAAACAGTTCCTTCACGGTTGACTTTCCCAATGCTACACTTCATCTAATGTGTTGACTGCTGCTTCCATTGGCATCGATTGTAGAACCAAGCAACGTGAATTCCTTGACAA
>NW_006921589.1:5375739-5376717 GCF_000298275.1 Orycteropus afer afer
TCCTCACTTTCAGCAAGCAAAGTTGTGTCGTCAGCGTATTGCAGGTTGTTAATGATTCTTCCTCCAATCCTAATGCCACATTCTTCTTCATATAGTCCAACTTTTTGGATTATTTGCTCAGCATACAGATTGAAGAAGTATTGTGAAAGGATACAACCCTGACACACTCCCTTCTTGATTTTAAACCATGCAATGTCTCCTTGTTCTGTTTGAACAACAGCCTCCTGGTCTACATACAGGTTCCTCATAAGTACAAGTAAATGTTCTGGAATTCCCATTCTTCTCAATGTTATCCACAATTTGTTATGATCCACACAATCAAATGCTTTTGAATAGCCAATAAAACACAAGTAAACATATTTCTAGTATTCTTTGCTTTGAGCCAAGATCCATCTGACATCAGCAATGATATCCCTCATTCCACGTACTATTCTGAATCCAGCCTGCACCTCTGGAAGTTCCCTGTCAATATACTGCTGCAACCTTTTGTGAATTATCTTCAGTAAGATTTTACTTAGATGCAATATTAACGATATTATTCAATAGTTTCCACATTGTGCAGGATCACCTTTCTTTGGAATAGATACAAATAAGGATCTCTTCCAGTCAGTCTTCCAAATCTCTTGGCATAACCGAGTGAGTGCCTCCAGCAAAGCATCCATATGTTGAAACATTTCAAAGGGTATTCCGTCTATTCCTGGAGCCTTGTTCCTTGCTAATTCCTTTAACACAGCTTCAACCTCTTCCCTCAATACCATTGGTTCTTGAACATATGCCACCTCCTGAAATGGATGAAGATCGACCTGTTCTTTTTGGTAAAGTGACTCAGTGTATTCCTTCCACCTTCTTTTGATGCTTCCTGCATCATACAATATTTTGCCCATAGACTCTTTCAATATTGCAACACAAGGCTTAAATTTTTCCTCAGTTCTTTCAGCTTGAGAAATGTCAAGCATGCTCTTCCCTTTTGGTTTTCTA
>NW_006921589.1:5377487-5384546 GCF_000298275.1 Orycteropus afer afer
ATTCCAATCACCAGTGATAAGCAACACATCTTGATTGCATGTTTGGTAAATTTCAGACTACAGAAGTTGATAAAAATCTTTAATTTCCTCATCTTTGGCTTTGGTGGTTGGTGCCTAAATTTGAATAGTAGTAGTATTAACAGGTCTTTGTATGAATATTATCTTATTACTGACAGCATTGTACTTCAGGAAAGATCTTGAAACATCTTTTGTGATGATGAATACCATGTCATTCCTCTTCAATTTGTCATTCCTGGCATAGTAGGTTATATGGTTGTCCAATTCAAAATGGCCCAAACTGGTCCATTTCAGCTCATTAATGCCTAGGATATCAATCTTTATGCATTCTGTTTCATTTTTGACAACTTCCAATTTTTCCTAGATTCGTATTTTGTACATTCCATGTTCCAATTATTAATGCATGTTTGTAGCTATTTCTCCTCAATTTGAGTCATGCCACATCAGCACATGGAGGTCCTGAAAGACTTACTTTACCCATATCATTAAGGTTGGTTCTACTCTAATGAGACACCTTTTTCCCAGTCCTGTTTTGAGTGCCTTCCAACCCAAGGGGCTAGTCTTCCTGCACTGTGTCAAACAATGTTTCCAAGCTATTCAAAAAGTTGCCCAGTAATGTATCAGACAGTGTTTCTCTGATATTTATAAGGTTTTCCCTGGCTAATTTTTGAGAAGCAGATGGCCTCCTTCTTCTAGTCTGTCTTAGTCTGTAAGCTGCGTTGAAACCTGCGCAACTCTGCTGGTGTCTGAAATACCAGTGGCACAGCCTCAAGCCTCACAGCAATGTACAAGCCTCATAGGATGACAAACTGACAGACAAGTTTGTCTCCCTTAGCTGTTAGAAACTTCTGCATCCTCCTCTTACCTAATTCCTACCTGAAACCTGCCACTTTGTTGTCCCCGGCCGCTCCTGATCTCTCCCTTTTCTGGCTCTAGGGGGCTTGGGGCCTAGCCTTGCCTCCTACCCTTTTCTAGCTGATATCCTGCCGCTCCTGAGGTTCCCAAGGCTGCTCCTGGTCCCTTGCCTTCCTGGCTCCCATATTTAAAAGCAAGAATTAAATCAACAAAACATTCAAGGAATAAAGACTGATGTGATTATTTCTGTCGAGAAGTGTGTACTAAAGCCACATCTGATATTTGACTGCAAACCAGAAGGCTGACGGTTCAAACCCACAAGCCACTCCTCAGAAGGGAGATTGGGCAATCTACTTCTGTAGAGATACTGCCTCGGAAACCCTAAGGAGGGGTTGTTATGAGTCAGGATTGACTCGATGGCAGTGAGTTTGGTTTTTTATTTTTTTAAAATAGGCAAATTATTAAAGTTTTACTATAGACACCTATGCAGCCTTCACCTCTTCCTGTTATTTCTGGGGAGTATTATTACTTCTCTTCTGTGGCTACAAGGGTAATGGAGAGATTAGGGTAGAGTTCTCAGGAAGTGTTTGGAAAAGAGAACTTTGGTGAAGCTTTGCTGTGCATTCTCATCTCCCTTTGCTGCCCACCTATGGCAGATGTTCTGTAAGGATCTATATTATTCTTCAGAGTTTGGGGATTCAGACCATTCTTATGGAAGCAATGGCTCCCTGAGACTGACCTTGATGTGAGAGCAAGTGTTCTCTGCTCACATGTTTTTGCTGGAATTTAGATGGATGAGAATTTTCAGCACATGTGTTAATTCTGTCCTCTGGGCATGGTGTAGCAAAGTATAAATACAAATCAAAAGTCAAAAGCACTGAATGTGAAGGTGAAAAATTGAAAAGCCAATGTCTTTGTTTGCACACATCACTTAAACTCTGTTGCTTCTCGTTCATCATCAGTACCACGGGGAAAATAATCATTGAACCTTGCATTACTCAGCTTCTTTGATGAGTATACAATGGGAAAACATTTTTAATTGCTTTGTAGACTACTGAATGCTTCAGAAGTATAAATGTTTGTAATTGTTTATAATGAAGACTTTCTGTTAGCATTTCCCACTTGGGATCTCTTTCCTACTCTAATGGTTAAGATGTGCCACTCTTATAAATTGGACTAGAAATGAAAAATAAAAAGTCTTGAGTAAATATCTCATTGCACCCCCAACATCTCTCTTGCCCCAGTCCACACTCAATCCTTCTCCACTCTGTTCCAATCCCAGGAAGGTTGACCCTTTTAGACGGAATCAATGGGGTCCTTTGTCTTTCCTTCAATATCTCTGATATTCTGCAGGCCCTGGCAGAAGATTGGAAGGTGGGAGGAAAGTGAAGTGATGGTATTTATTCTCCAGTTTTCCCTAGATGTGGTCTTGTGGACTGACTATGCCTCTTGATCAGAGGGCAGTTTCTGTCTAAGGGCCCTTTCCAGTGATCTTTCAGCTGTTGTTGTTGTTGTTAACTGCTCTCAATTCAGCCCTGACTCATGAAGATCCCATGTACAACAAAATGAAACATTGCCTGGTACTGCACCTCTTCATGACCATTTTTAAACTCAAGTCCACTGTTGAAGCCATTGTGTGTTTGGAGTACATTCTAACTGAGGAGGCTCATCTCTTAGCACTATATTGGACAACAAACTGTTGGGAGCCATAGAATTTTCATTGGGTAGTTTTTGGAAGTAGATCACCAGCGCTTTCCTCTAGTCTGTCTCCTAGTCTGCTGAAATCTGTCCACCACGAGTGACTCTGTTGATATTTGAAATATCAGTGACATAACTTACAGCATCATAGCAACTCAAAAGCCACCACAGTACAACAAACTGGCAGTGACTCTACAGCCATTCCTTTCAAGTTCCAGTCACTTCTTCCTCTGTGTACCTAGCAAGCCTACTGGTGGGCACTGCTCCTCCTCTTTACCAGCCTTGAGACATTGCACTGTATTTTGTTTTCTTAAACCTTGCCTGTACCTTTGGAAATAATGCCTTCATTAAACTTTCTTCAAGTCACCCCATTTGAATGTGCTATTTTCCTGTCCAAATCCTGACTGGTCCAGGTCTCATCCCCAAGTTCATTTATCTCTCCACCTGTTTTGTGTCCTTCATTTTTTCATCATCACTTCTTTCAATCAGAGTTGACATTGCTTTCCAGAGAGTGTGCTAGTTTTTATTAAGGTTTCCTAAGATAATGTTATATTCATTTTGTAGTGAGGATGCCTATGATTTTCTTCCTTATTACACAGCAGTATAAAAACCAAAACCCAAATTCACTGCCATTGAGTTGACTCCAACTCATAGTGACCCCCTTTGGGTTCCTGAGGTGGTAAATCCTTATGGAAGTAGACTGCCCAGTCTTCCATCTACATAGTGGCTGGTGAGTTTGAACAGCCAACCTTCCAGTTAGCAGTCAAATGCCTTAGGCACTACACCACAAGAGCTCCTTACATAGCAGTATATGAGGAAAAAAACTGTGCAGTACCCCAAGTAAAAAACATTACAAAAATGTCAATGATTAGAAGTGTTTCCCAAAACACATATAACAACCCCCCTCCTACTGCATTCCCATTTCTGTTATCACTAATTCACACACATATACCCCTGATTCAATGTAGCTTACAGTGGCCTCACTGAGCTGGAATCTTTGTTTGCAAGAAATAAATATGCTGCCCAGTCAGTCCTTCCAAGTGCTCAAGGAAGCTAGAAACAAGGCCTTCTTAAGTAGTATGCAAATACACAGTCCAAAGTATACAGAAGATTGAAGAGAATGAAAGTGCTGATTCTACATAATTGTGGCTATGCATGAAGTACCATCTAGAAATTCTCAGAAATAACTCAGCAGAAATATTTTGGTTGTTAGAGATCAGGATTTTCCACAAAGTAAAAGCTTTCTGCAAAAGAGAAAAGCTAAAAAAAAAAAAAAAAATCTTTCCAAAGAACTAGGAAAATGTGTCTTATATAACTTTGAAATGGTCGAGGAAAAAGAATGAGGACAGGGGAGAAGAATAGAACATTCATGACCTCTTTTATACCAAAGAGCCTTTATAAAAGAGGTAGGGAAAATTGTTCCTTGACAGGTGCTGAAATAGGCCAAGACCCTTCCCAGAGTATGTTATGATGAAGGGTAGAAGGGCACATGTTTTCTCCAAAATATACTAATGAATTTATTTTAAGATACTGTGGTCATTCTTATTCTTATGGCTGATTTAATGGTGAGTCTACTGCTATTTTATGTTTTCATTAAATGTTTAAAGAGCAAAAAGTTCATCTTTTATAAAAAGCCAAGGGTGTGTAGACTGTCTATAACAAATTTATGAAAAGGGCAAAACTGAAATATTTTTTAAAGCCATAGAGAGGAAATAAGTTATCAAGGAGTTTAAATTGTTCTATTAAAACTCCAGGACCAAACACACACACACACACACACACACACACACGAAACAAAAACTCCAAGGCATCATTTTCTCAGTTAACATAAGAATAGAAGTTTGATCATGTTCAATCTAGTAAATACAGATGTTGAGTGAAATGCTGTTCCAATTACCGAAACAGGTAAAAGCCCCACATCCAAACAGACCTCATATAATGGCAAGGTGATTGAAAATGAGACTAGTAGTAACAGAGATCTTTATATACTCAGAACTTAAAGCTAATTATTAAACTTATCACAAATGTTCCCAAAACACTTGAAATTACTCCTGCTCATGTGTTACTAGAATGCTCCTTGGAAGTAAGAATGGCCAGACACCATCTCACCCACTTTGATCATGTTGTCAGCAGGGACCAGTCTTTGGAGAAGCCTATCATGCTTGGTAAAGTGGAGGGTCAGAGAAAAATGGGAAGATACTCAACAAGATGGATTGACACAGTGGCTGCAACAATGGG
Source organism: Orycteropus afer afer (assembly GCF_000298275.1). Taxonomy (NCBI): domain Eukaryota; kingdom Metazoa; phylum Chordata; class Mammalia; order Tubulidentata; family Orycteropodidae; genus Orycteropus; species Orycteropus afer. Next base: position 5,382,297 of record NW_006921589.1, read on the forward strand.
CTCAAGCATGGCAAGGATTGTGAGACTGGCACAGATGGGGCGGTCTTTCATTCTGTTGTGCGTGGGATCGCCATGAGTGGGAGTCAACTCGAGAACACCTAACAGTAACAATATATGCATGACAGGTTTTCTCATATTACATAGATTGTCTGCCTTATGCATTCTACTTTCAATAGAGTTGGCTCTGAGATCATTACATATAGTTGAATTCAGCCTAATATCCTCCCTTTTCAACCTATCTCAAATATGTCTGAGCTCTGGTAGCGTAGTGCCTAAGGCATTTGACTGCTCACCAGAAGGCTGGTGGTTCAAACCCAGCAGCCACTCCTCAGAAGGAACGTCGGACAATCTACTTTCGTAGTGATACTGCCTCGGAAACCCAAGGAGGGGTCGCTATGAGTCGGATCCGACTTGACGGCAGTGCGTTGCGTTGTTTAGTACTACTCTAATAAGAATATACCACAAATGGGATGGCTTGAACAAACAGGAGTTTATTCTCTTACAGTTTGAGAGGCTAGAAGTCCACATTCAAAGTGCCAGGCTCTAGGGGCTGTGTGAAAGCCCCTTGACCTTGGGCTTCAGCTCTGCTTCTTGCTCCTGGCCCACTGGAGCTAGAGGCATCTCTTCACTCAGGCAGCTGCTGGCTGCTGAGGCTAACAAGCCCAAGATTGACAAATAAAATGGCCCAGGCCCGATGTTACCAAACAACATGGCAGGCCATTGATTCAAGTCCATTGAAAGTCCCAGAATTGGCAGAGCATGGCAAGCTGCTGAACAACAACATGGCTACATGCAGGGTTCAAGTGTTCCATAAGCTAGAGACCATTCCCAAAGCTGTTTCTTATATATGGGAAGCAGATCACGTGCCCAAAGCACAATGGAGTCCACCATGGAGTTAATTACATTCAGCTGCCCAGCCACTCAACGAGTCCCAGCCAAATTGACACACAGATTTAACCACCACAATATTCTCAAATGGAAAACCTATCACCTGAAGGTGAAGGCTATTTTCACCTTCAAACACCTTGGATTCCTTGGATTAAATATTCTATCTCCAAATAAAACCAAAACCAAACCCATTGCTGATGAGTTCATTCTGACTCATGGCAACCCCAATGCATTACAGAGAATTGTCCAATAGGGTTGTCTTGCCTGTAGTCTTTATAAAAGCAGATCACAAGGCCTTTCTTCCCTGGTGCCACTGTGTGGGGCTGAACCACCAACATTTTGTTTCACGGTAGAGTACAAACTGTTCACACCACCCAGGGATTCCCAATTCAAAAGCCCCACAAAACCATGGGAAACATTTTCCCACAACCAAACCATTACTAAGCATTTTCCCACAACCTTCACTTACTAATGAAAGGACAGGAATCCCATGACCTCCTTTCCTTCCAAGTCCTCACTTCCTATGCCATACTCCCACAGAACCCTTACAGCTCATAATTTGAAGACAACCTCATTAAGCCCCTGCCTTCACATTATCCAAGAAGATGTCAAGGATATGAAGCTATATACAAGTGATAAAGGCATTAGAAAATAGAAAGAGAAATAGTAAAAGGAAACTAGTCTTTTTGCATTCCTAACATATGCTAGGCATTCTGTTATACATTTTACATCCATGATCTCATTGAATCTGAATGTTAATCCCATCAAATTTGGACTTTTATCTCCATTTTCCAGATGAGGGAACAAATGTGAGGGAATTGGGCCTAAAGCCTAAAACCCACAGCTGGTAACTAGTTAAACCAGAAATTGAGCTCAGGCCTATACCCTAAAGCCTCAGTTCTTCTCGCAGGCACTGCCATCACTTTTAGAGATGCCTGACAAATCCAAAACTCATGTCATATCAGAGAATATTATCATCTAGTTCAATAGACACTTACAACAAAAATGTATTGTTTTAATTTGAATTATACTCTTTGAAAGCTCAGCTAGGTTTGGTTCATAATTCATTCTTATAAAAAGGAAGCTCTGAGTCAGATTTGGGTGCTGGCCCCTGTGTCCTTTCCATGCACATGGCAATAAATGATCTTTCTCATTTTTCAATAAACAAATAATAATGCTTGGTTTGACTTAGGGTTCAATATATTGGTGGTATTTTAAGAAAAAAAGCACTAAATCGAAAATTGAAATCTGGGTTCTAGATCTCAGTGTACCACACACAGGCCATGAGACACTGGATAGGTGGCTTCCCTAAACTTAAGTTTTGGATTTATAAAATGAGGAATTGGACCATGCCAGGAGACC
>NW_006921589.1:5388036-5396800 GCF_000298275.1 Orycteropus afer afer
GAGGTGGTGTCTCTACGGAAGTAGATTGCCCAATCTTCCTTTGGAGGAAAGCCCACCAGCCTTCTTGTTATGAGTCAAATGCCTTAGGCACTATGCCATCAGAGCATGAGAAGGAGTGATAAAAACATTAACCTGTGGTCAGACAGAGACTCAACCAATCCAATTGGAAAGATGCTGGTATTTGTGCTGGAGCAGGACCCTGCAAAGGAGCCCTAATGGCACAGCAATTAAGCACTCAACTGCCAACCAAAAGGTTGGGGGTTTGAATCCGCCAGCAGCTCAACAGGAGAAAGATGTGGTGATCTATTTCCATAAAGATCACAGCGTTGGAAACCCTGAGGCAGTTCTACCCTCTTACTATGATGGCAATCAATGGCAATCAGTAGTCCCTGCAGACTACTGTTCTTAAAAAATGTTAACTATAGTGTTGCTGGATTGTGGAGTCTGACAGGTCCGAGGTGTCAGAGGAGGAGCCATGACAGAAGTAGAGCCACTCTTGTTGAGAAAAATTAATATTTACCAGCTAGTATGAAAGTATGTCAGTACTAACTAGTTGTTTCACCCAGAGCCAAATTGTTTATTACAATAGACTCAGAAAGAATAAGGATATTGAAATGCTTCAATTCACCTTGGCCAATACAATGTCTATTATAAAAATGTCTTTTATCTTACTTTGTGCTTTAAGTGTATTTTCATATAACCTTGGACTTGCTGATTGATTTAGTTCATTCAACTTATAGGAAATACTCACTCTGTAACCTAATTGAAAAAGCTAGTCCCTCAAGAAGACATCATAAAAATATAAGCACCCAACATTGGGGCACCTAAATATATAAAGTAAACACTGATAGAATTGAAGAGAGAAATAAATAGTACTACAAAAATAACTGGCGACTTCAATATACCACTTTCAATATTGGGCAGAACACCTGAAAAGAAGATCAACAATGAAACAGAGGACCTGAATGACACTATAAACCAACTAGACTTAATAGACATGTATAGGGCACTCTACTCAACAACACAGTATAATTCTACTCCATGGCACATGGATCATTCTCCAAAGCAGACAACATTTTAGGTCACAAAGCAAGTCCTGATACGTTTAAAAAGATTGAAAATATGCATGGTATTTTCTTTGACCACAACAGAGGGAAGCTAGAAAATAATAATAGAAATATACTTGCTACAGAAACATATGGAAATTAAACAATGTCCTATTAAACTACCAATGGGTCAAGGAATAAATCAAAAGATAAATGGCATATTTCCTAGAATCAAATAAAAATAAGCACAATATTCCAAAACTGCTGGGATATAAGGAGGGCAGTACTCAGAGGGAAGCTTATAGCAATAAATGTCTACATAAGAAAGAAGGAAGATCTCAAATTAACAGCCTAACTCGACAACTCCAGGAACTAGACAAAGAAGAGCAAACTAAGCTCAAACCTAACAGAAGAAAGGAAAGATCAAAAATCAGAGCATAAATAAGTATAATTGAAAAGGAAATAAAAAAAAAGAATCAATAAAACTAGAATTTGATTATTTGAAAAGATAAATAAAATTGGCAAGCCTTTAGCTAGACTGACAAAGAAAAGATGCAAATAATCAAAATAAAAAATAAAAGAGGTGATATTACAGTTGACTCATAGCAACCCTATAGGACAGAATAGACCTGCCCCCTATAGAGATTCCAAAGCTGTAAATCTTTGTGGAAGCAGACTGCCACATCTTTCTTCTGCACTACATCTGGTGGGTTCAAGCCATGGACCTATTGGTTAGCAGCTGAGTGCTTTGAACACAGACTAACAGGGTTCCTTTCAGTTATGCATGTATTCTTCAGAAGTATATCATCTGTTTGGGGGAGCATGTGTATCCTTAATTTTCATAAATGGTGTTATTAAAAATTAAAAACCTTGCTAGATGGGAATGTAAAATAGTACAGATGCTATGGAAACAATCTGGTAGTCCCTCAATAAGTTAAACATCAAATTACCATATGACCCAGCAATTCCACTCTAAAGATTTGCAAACAGGTGTTTAAAAGAACACTTGTGCATGAGTGTTTACAGTAGCACTATTCCAAGTAGTCAAAAGGTGGAAACAACCCAAATGTCCATCCATGGAAAAATGAATAAATCATATGTGGTCTATCCATGTAACGGAATTTTATTCAGCTATAAAAAGGAATGAAGTATTGATGCATGCCCCAACATGGGTGAACCATAAAAATATGCTAAGTGAAAAAGCGAGGCACAAAAGGTCACATATTCTGCAATTTCATTTTGTGAAATATCCAGAATAGGCAAGTTAAAAGAGACAGAAATCAGATTAGTGGAGCTCTGGTGGTGTAGTACCTAAAGTATTTGACTGCTAACCAGAAGGTTGGCGGTTCAAACCCACCAGCTGCTCCATAGGAGAAAGATGAGGCAATCGATTCAGTAAAGATTTACTGCCTTGAAAACCCAATGGGGGGTCACTGAGCTAGAATCAACTTGATGTCAATGAGTTTGGCTTTTTTTTAGGTGTTGAGAGGAGGAAGAAATTGAGAGTGATTGCTTAGTGTGTGGCTGTTGCAGGGCCAGTCAGTGTTTCACTCTGTTATACGTGGGGTCCCTGTGAGTCAGAGCTGACTCGATGGCCCCTAACAATAAGTTTAATGCATATGAGGTTTCCTTTGGGGTGACAAAAATGATCTAGAATTATAAGTGGTGATGGTTGTATAGCATTTTGAATGTACTAAATGTCACTCACTGAATTCTACACTTTAAAATGGTTAAATTGGTACATTATCTGTCATGTGTATTTTACCACAGTTTTTAAAAACTCACATAAAAAAAAACCTTACTAGACATCTGAACCTTTCCTCTTCCCACTCAGCATCAGAAGAGTACCTTGTTGCTTTGTGGCACTTACAAAATGACACTCATGTTTAAAAGCAGCATTGCCTCTTACCTAACAAGAAAGCAAGGAGGGAGACCTGAATTACCCAAATTTCAGCCCTACAGGAAATAAAAGAAAAGCACAGGAGAAGAAAAGGATGTAGAAATTCCTGAGGAATATATATATCCAGGGGATGTATCAAATCAATCGCCTTCCTGTTCCAGATGAAGGCAATTTATATTGAAGCTGTCTTGGTAGAAGCAGAACATTTTCTCATCCCTTCAATGGAATTCTCTCCCACCTTCAGTTACCAGCCCATACACTTCTGATGTAATCCTTCCCTGGGTTTTATTTACGTAATTCTTTTTCATTTACGTAGGTTTATTTTATTTACATTATTTAACGTGTAATTTTAATTCATGTGAATTTTAGGCTGAGCAGAATCTATCAAGGGAAAGGGAAAACAGAACAAATACTTCTCTTTTGCTATGTGCAGCCTTTTGATTGTATCCTGAGATACTCAACAACACTTTGGGATTATTTATGGAGCAGGTAGGAACTCTGGTAGCATAGTGCCTAAGACATTTGACTGCTAACCGGAAGGCTGGAGGTTCAAACCCACCAGTCATTCCTCAGAAGGAAGGTTGGGCAATCTACCTCCTTAGTGATACTGCCTCGGAAACCCAAGGAGGGGTTGTTATGAGTTGGATCCTACTTGATGGCAGTGGGTATGGAGCAGAGGGGTCTCAGACCAGGATTTCAGTGAAAGGCAGAGAAAAAAGGGCACTGTGAGGCACTGACAGTTCTAAAGGTACATAACTTGTAGACTACTAAAAACAGCACTCTTCAATAGACAGGAAGAACTAGAAGCAATTCAGATTGTTGGAGCTAAAGCGCTTTTTATTCTGGATTATTGTTTTTGTTATTGGGTGCCATCAAATCAGGTCCGAGTCATTGCGACCCAACGCACAGCTGAACGAAACACTGCTGGCTACTGCATCCACAGCAGAACGAGACACTGCTGGCTACTGTGTGGTACCCACAATGGTTGCTGTGCTTGAGCTGTTGTTGCAGACACGGTGTCATCAGTCTCACTACGTGCCATCTTCTTTTTCACTGACACTATGCTTTACCAGGGAGCTCTGGTAGCATGGTGCCGAAAGCATTTGACTGCTAAACAGAAGGCTGGCGGTTCAAACCCACCAGTCACTCCTCGGAAGGAAGATGAGGCAATCTACTTCCGTAGTGATACTGCCTGGGAAACCCAAGGAGGGATCGCTATGAGTTGGGTCCGACTCCATGACACACAACAACAACAACATGCTTTACCAAGCATGTTGTCCTTCTTCAGGGACTGGTCTCTTCTGATCACTTGTCCACAGTATGAGAAAGGATGTCTTACCATGTCACTTCTAAGGAGAATTCTGGCCACACTTTGTCCAAGACAGATTGGTTCATTCTTCTGGAAGTCCATGGTGTAGTCAATATTTTTCGCCAACACCACAATTCAAACGCATCAATTATTCTGTCGTCTTCCTTATTCATTTTCCACCTTTCACATGAATATGAGGCAATTGAAAATATAAAGGCTTGGGTTCCATTCACCTTAGTCTTCAAGTGACATCCTTGCTCTTTAGCATTTTGAAGAGGTCTTGGGCAGCAAATTTATCCAGTGTAATACCTCATTTCATTTCTTAATGGCTGCTTCCATGGTCATCATTTGTACATCCAAGAAAAATGAAATTCCTGAGAACTTCAGTCTTTTCTCTGTTATCATGATGTTACTTATTGGTCCAGTTGTGAAGATTTGATATATATTTTTTTTATGTTGAAGTTTAATCCATACCAAAGGCTGTAGTCTTTGATCTTTATCAGTAAGTTCTTCAAGTCTTCTTCATTTTCCACAAGCAAGCTTGTGTCATCTGCATATTGCAGGTTGTTAATGAGACTTTCTCCAATTCTTATGCTTCATTCTTTTTCATATAATCCAGATTCTCAGATTATTTATTCAGCATACAGTTTGAATAAATATAGTGAAAGGATACACATTTTTCCTTATTTTAAACCACATAGTAGTCCTCTGTTCTGTTTGAACAATTGCCTCTTGGTCTAAGGACAGGTTCCTTATAAGCACAATTAAATGTTCCCATTCTTTGCAATGGTACCCTTAATTTGTTATGAGTCACACAGTCAAATGCCTTTGCATTTTCAATGAAACATAGATAAACAATTTCTGGTACTGTCTGCTTTCACCTAATAATCACCTAACAGCAACAATGATATCCTTGTTTTCTGAATTTGGCTTGAATTTCTCACAGTTCACTATGTACTGTTTCAACCATTTTTGAGTTATTTTCAGAAAAAGGATAACTAAAAATTAATGAATAAATAAATAAAATTTTTCAAAAGTCTGAACACAGTCTTCTAATTAAAAAAAAACAAACAAGAACGTCTTGGCCTTAGCACAATCTCTTGCTCCTGACTTAATTTCCGATAACAAAGAAAACTCAAACCAAGTTACATTCAAAGTACATTTCCCATCTCTTACAAGAGTCAAATGCTTTCTGCATTTCTATGAAAATGAGGTTCAAATATCGTCTCCCTCTTTAAAGAAGTATCTTTAATGAGTTACTACAATTCGCTATTTCTGTTTCCTGATCTGTAACATGAAAATAATATAGTCAACTCATTGAGTTATCATTAGTATAAAATTAAATAATAATGATGATGATAATTGTTACAGTTTATTGAATGCTTAGTATGTGCCAGCTGTGATCCTAAGCACATCACATGTAATATTCATCAGATCAACTTCTCTAGGTATGTGAGGATACAGAGGAGGATATAGATATAGAGGATACAGAGGAGGATATAGTCCCTGGGTGGCACAAACAATTAAGTGCTCAAGCACTAGCACAAAGGTTGGTGGTTCAAACCCACCCAGAGGCGACTAAGAAGATAGGATTCATGATCTGATTCTGAAAGCTCACAGCCTTGAAATCTCTGTGGTGTGGTTCTGTACACATGGGGTCTCCATGAGTCATCATCATTTTGATGGTAACTGAGAATAAAAAGAGATGGGGATAGGAGTCCCTGGGTGGCATACATGGTTAAGCTCTCTGCTACTAGCTGAAAGGTTGGCTGTTTGAATCCACCCAGAGGTGCCTGAGAAGAAATGCCTGGTGTTCTATTTGTGAAACCTCATAGCCATTGACAACTCTATGGAGCAGTGTTCTATTCTAATACACATGGGGTGGCCATGAGTCAGAATTCACTTGACAGCTACTGGTTAAGGTTTTTTTTAACCAAGTGTCTGTTTATTTTAGATGAGGATACTGGAACACCCACACAGCTATCAATGAGAGTATCAGAACTTGAACTAGACATTTTGGCTGCAGACTCTTTGCTAATGATGACTATGCTACACCACATGGTCCCTGCAGAAAGGAGGACTTGGGACATTGATCCCCTTATTCCCTCTTTGCAGAACTGTATCAGCAGCTTTGCAGACACTCACTAGCGCTAATGATAGTATCTTAAAGAAGGGGAAATGCCAGTTTACCTCCAATTGTCTCTCGTAGGTAGAACCAGCTTTGTCCAAGAAGAAAGTTATCCTAAGCTCTTGTTCAGCTGGAAGAGGTTCAATTCCCCAGGAGAGGTGAGTTTGGAGAATCACATAGCAGCACCTACAAAAGGCTGTTGGCCATGATTCCACAGCCTGTGCTGCAGGACAAAGCTTGCCAACAGTCTGTGTGGAGTAGTGGGAAATAACAGGAGACAGTTAGAACCCTAGTCACACTTTGCCAAGCCATATTGGTGCTTGAAGTAAAAGGAAAATTCAGTAGTTTTTGATCCATCTTTACTTAACATTTTGGTATTTTGTTTGTGGATTTTTTTTTTTCATCAATTTTTAAATATTGCATTATGATAATAGTTACTTCAACTGCTGATTTTTTGACACCTTAAATTTTGTGCTATAGGTAAATGTCTCACTCACCTTATTCTAGTCCTGGCCCTGAATGCTACCCAGGGTTGTTAGATGGGTTGAGTTTCATTCTGACTGTCCACTATAGCTTTATGTACTTGTGCAAACTACTTAAGTTGTTATCTCTTCTACAGAATTGCCATAAAATCTCCGCAGAGGTCATTTATGATCAAATGAGTTAACACAGTGGAAGTGCATTGGGCCATCAAAGTGCAGGTGAGAGGGATATGACTGTTGGGGAATGTCATGCAGAAATTGTGCTGAGTAACAAGATTTGGCCAGAATTACCCTTTTTATTTCCATAGATTTCTCACATATTTATAGTAAAAATTAACAATACTCCTACCGGAGTCCTGGCTAACAAAAGGGAGAAGGAAATACTATGATGGGAAGAAATCCATTCCATGGTTGTACAAATGGTTAATGCACTCAGTTGTTAACCCAAAGGTTGGAGGTCCACATGGTGGCATCTCAGAAGAAAGAAACCAGCCCCTTAGGTAAGAAGAGCTTGGAAGGAGAAACCTGCTGCTGCTCTTTCTGTCCTAGTGAAGGCAGAGACACTGGCCTTCACCATATTCCTTCCCTTACATGTTCCTTCTCTCACTTCCTTACCAAACCAAAAAACAAACCCACTGCCATCCAGTCAATTCTAACTCATAGCAACCCCCATAAAATTTCCAAGGCTTTAAATCTTTACAGAAGTAGATTGCCTCATCTTCCTCCCATGGAGCAGCTGGTGGGTTTGAACAGCTGACCTTCTGGTTAGTAGTCAAATGTCTTGTCCACTGCACCACCATAGCTTCTCACTTCCTTACAGTTCTACTACAATCTCCAGGTATCTGACTATGGCATCATAATTTCATAGCGACCCCTTCTTGGATTTCCAAAGCAGCATCACTATGGAAGTAGACTGCCTAACCTTCCTTCTGAGTAAAAGGAGGTAGACTGCACCAAATAAAAATATTAACAAAGATCTAAGTCTCAACCTTCAGTCCTGGTATTGCTGGACTATAATTGAAGGGTCAGTCACCAGATTCTTCTTACCCCTTTGAACCCACAACTCAAGGATTTGGGGGTATGGCTATCAAGCCACCTTTACTAAAGGGACTTTACACAGGCTACATCAGCTTTCCTAGGTAGATTGCAAGAAAGACGAGTGATAAGATGAAATAATTAAACAAGGGTAAAAAATGTTCTTAAGGAAAAAATAATGTCTTTCATCATCATATTGTTTCCAGATTACATTGGGATGACTCATGCAAAAAGCACAGTTATTTTAAAAATTCAGACAACAACAGATATCATTTTAGAGTGTTTGTCCTGTATTTTTAGAGTTTTTGATAAGTCTCTCTCTCCAAGTTTCAGCACCCCACTTCTTCTCGCTATAGCCGTGACTGAAATGGATGCCAAAAGAAGATGTGATGAGTTTTGGATTTATGAGGAAAGCCCACAAGAGGATTAAGGGTCTGAGAACAAGCTGTGTAACATACCACCCTGTTGAAGGAATTATCTAATGAGCAGATCTCCACTTGGATACATGCTTTAGCTAGTACTTGTGCAACCTGCAAAACCACTTGGTCGTTTTTTATAAATTTTTGTGCATGTGTCTTCAGATCTTCCCATGAATAACTATGCAATCTCTCAGTTAGTCCTTTAAGTGCTTATTCTGTCAATTTTTTGGACCATTTGGGACTAAACCAAGTGGAAAATAAATCCTATGTTAAAATCCAACTGAACTCCTCATATACTATATGCTCTATTTCAAGATCTGTCTTGATCTGCACTGTTGTTGCTGTTGGTAGGTACCATCCGATTCATAGCGACCCTATGTGCAACAGAATGAACACTGCCTGGTCCTGCACCATCCTCACAATCCTTGCTGTGCCTGAGCCCATC
>NW_006921589.1:5398125-5399060 GCF_000298275.1 Orycteropus afer afer
GGCACATAACAACAACAACAACAGCAATTGCTGAAATAAGCTGGACCCTGTTATAGATTGAATTGTATCCCCCCATAATATGTGTTTAAATCCTACCCTCTATGCCTGTGGTTAAGGAGCTCTGGTGGCACAGTGGTTAAGGCATTTGGCTGCTAACCAAAAAAAGGTCAGTGGTTCGAATCCACCAGCAGCTTCATGAAGAAAGATGAGGTAGTCTGTTTCTGTAAGACTTACAGCCTTGGAAACCCTATGGGGTGATTCCAATGTGTCTAATAGGGTCACAATGAATCCAAATTGACTCAATGACAGTGAGTTTGGTTTTGGTTTTTCATGCCTGTTGTTATAATCCATTTGGGAAAGAGTTGTGTTTGTTATGTTGATGAGACAGGATTAGTGTAAGGTGTATTTTGAGTCTATCTCTTCCAAAATATAAGTAGGAGATTAAGGAAGCAGAGAGGGGTCAAACCAACTCCAAGACACGTGGAAATCATGGACCCAGGAAGCTGAAACTGAAGAGAAAGGACCTTCCTGCAGAGTTGATGGAGAGGAAGATCTCCCCCAGTGCCAGCACTCTGATTTCAGACTTCTAGCTTCCTAAAATGTGAGCAAATGAGTTTGCTTGTTAAAGCCATCAACTTGTGATATTTCTGGTATAGCAGCACTAGATAACTGAGACAGACTATGTGTCAAAACAGCAAAACAAATCTATTTCATGGTATGTGTTTATCTGTAAATCAGGAACTGCTGGCTTGTAGCTGCACAGCTATGTGTCATTTTCTATGTGCCAGTTGTTTTTTGAGTATTTTACGTCTCTATCAGAGAATTTAATACTCATAACAAGCCTGTTAGTTTCCCATGGCTTCTGTGATAGATTACCTCAAACCTTTCCAGGCTGTTAATATTTCTCCTTTTCTATTTATTCAGCATTATATGCC
>NW_006921589.1:5399740-5406734 GCF_000298275.1 Orycteropus afer afer
AATTATGGTGTTGGTGAAGAATATTGAATATACCATGGACTGCCAAAACCATGGGCAAATCTGTCTTGGAAGAAGTACAGCCAGAATGCTCCTTAGAAATGAGGGTAGTGAAACTTCATCTCTCATACTTTGGACGTGTTATCAGGAGGGAAGTTCCTGGAGAAAGAGATCATGCTTGGTAACGTAGAGGGCCAGTGAAAAAGAAGACCTTCAATGAGGTGGATGACACATTGGCTGCAACAATGGGCTCAGACAGAATAGTGATTGTGAGGACAGTGCTTTGCTCTGTTGTACATGGGGTTGCTATGAGTTGCAACAGCTAATGATAACAACAATCAGTTCTTATATTTAATAACTAATCCTTAGGATGAAGATACTTATCAGTACTCAGGAAAACCAAGATATTCAGAACCAACTTTACCATTAAAGAGTTTATAAACTAGTGAGGGAAATTACAATACACATAATCATAACTGGTAGTAGAAGATGTCTTTGTTACCTAGTGCAGCTTTCACAGAAATATCACAAGCAAGTGGCTCTAAAGAACACAAATTTATTTTCTTATAGTTCTGGATGTAAATGCCCAAATTAGCACGTTGGCCATGTCAGTTCCTTCTGAAAACCTTGCTTCTGCTGCCTGTTGGCAATCTTTTGTTTTCCTTCGATTTTTGATGTCTATCTTCCCCCCTTTGTATGTGTCTTTGTTTCTGTTCTGGTTGTATATTCAAAAACAATTAGGTTTAAGATCCACCCTACACAGACATGACTTCAACTGACCAATTGATTACATGTACTTTAGACTGCACTATGAATCATGATTACATTATATCACATTAGATTATATCATGGAAGGCAATCTGCTCCACCCAAGATCAACTGAATTAATCACATAACAGCACCTAGACTAATGTCTGGGAAAAACCACTGGAAACCATAGCCTAGCCAAACTAACACATAAAATTAACCATCCCAGTTGGCATGTTTCATGCTGTGAAATGTGTAGTATGTGGCATGGAGGGTGATCTCAGGCTCTGCAAGAATGCAACACTAAATAGCATTCAAACTGAAAACCACCCTGTTTTCCAACTTTCTGACTTCTTTGAGAAGAAAGCCCCAGTTTCATGCTGGGGTGCAGTTAACACTATCTTGGTTTGTCTCCCTTTGTAACTTCAGGACAGCAAGCATCAGGCTGTGAGGCCCTGGCTGGCCCAGTGTGCAGCTAGAATTTAATCACACTGTTTGGCTTCTATTGTTTTTATTTCCATGGTTACCTTGGTTTATGGCAAGTGAAATGATTTTCTGTTTCTGGTAATGGTATAATGTTTTCTTTCAAAATTACTTCATTTAAATTTTTAACAAATGAAGTCAATTTAAATGAAAAAAAAAAAAAAAAAGAGAGTATGTACTGCCCTAGTATGGCAACGATAACAAAAGTGTTCCAAGAATTACCAAAGTCTGGGAAACAGTGTGATAAAGTGTAGTGAACAGAAGAGGCCTAGGTAAAATGTTTGAGAGGAAGAAGACACGGTTTCTGACTTGATTGGTTCCATTCTGAGAGGGCATCCTGGAGGAATTGGAACTTGGTGACTGCACAACGAGGAAGGAACAAGGTTTGCCATAGTTGAGAATGCGTTGCATCAACAGGGAGCTGGGAGGTTGGAACTGAAACAAAAATGGCTTCAGAAGCAGTGAGCAGAGCACATCCACTGAAGTAAAGGTGTGTGTAAGGAAACTGATATTGTTAGCTGCCATCAAGTCAGCCCCCAACTCATGATGGCCCCATGCACAACAGAATGAAACATTGCCCAGCCCGCACATACCCATGATCATGTGTAGATCAGAACATTGTAATAGATAGGGTTTTCATTGGCTGATTTTTGAAAGTAGATCACCAGGTCTTTCTTCATACTCAGTCTTAGTTTGGAAGCTCCACTGAAACCTGTTCAATGTCATAGCAACATGCAAGCCTCCGCTAACAGAATGGTGGGGCTGTGTGCAAGGTGCATCAGCCAGGAATTGGTCTCCTGCCTGGAAGGTGAGAATTCTACCACTGAACCACCATGGCCCCCATGTAAGGAAGGAGGGATGAAAATCTGTAATGAGTTTATAGACAATCTAATTGCAAGCTGATTCTTTCTTTCCTTGAGTTTCCAAAAGTTAAGAGTTACCTGTTTCTCCACAGAGCTAGCTCCCAGGTGTCCCACCACAGCACAGTCTAAAGAGGCTCTTCCCACACTGTGGGATCCTGTGTCACTATGCTGCTGTGGTTGCTTCAATTTCTGTGGGCTTCCCCTCATTCTTCAGTGGGTGCACTGCCCACCAGCAAAGGCCTCAAGCCCTGAGAAATCAGTCTCACAGACTTTTGAAGAGTTACCCATTTCTATACCAGTTGACCACTTGCAATGTGAAGCTAAGAGGCTGCTCTCTCCCTAGGTTTTAAGAGCCTACTAATCATCCTAACGAGCCCTGGTGGCAAAACAGTTAAGTGCTTGGCTGTTAACAGAAAATGTTGGTGGTTCAAATCTACCCAGTGGCTTCTCAGTAGGAAGACCCGGTGAACTGCTCTTGTAAACATGATAGCATGTATCATCTGTAAGAGAAAGTTCTATTCTGTCACTTGAGGTCACTGTAAGTCAAAATTGACTTGATATGCACAACAACAACAGTGTTTGTTCTACAGCTGGAAGAGATGACATCCACTGAGCTCAATCTGAGTGTCCATGGTTTGTTGAAACTTTGTGATGTTCTAACATCTCCTCTTCTGTATCTGGGAATCTCCAAACAGCCATCCTAAGTTCCTATGGTGTGTTTTTCTTCCTATATTTAACAGGAAGGGAATAGCTCAAGTTCATGAGAGAGAAATATGGAGGCAGCTAGAGGTTTTCCAAGACTTAATTTGACAGATCTTTTTAATACCTTGATTTATAGGATACTCTCCTGAATGCAAATATTAGATCTAAGGTCTGCTCTTTCCAGTCTGTAACATGAATGATGGAGTTGATCATCTCTCATCCTTGAGTCTTTCTAATCATCACAGGCATGCACATCCTATTTTTCCAATGCTGGGTAGGGACCACACACAGGTGTCCTAGCAAAGAAGAAATAAGAAGTGAGCTGGTTTAGTGTCCTGGAAGAATAGATTTTTGCCACTCAGTTAGTGTGAGGGACAATAGGAGGTTTCTAAAACCAATGAAGTTATTTCTTGCCCCTTGCCATTGTGCCTGATGTCATCACCTATCATCGTTGACAAAGGCTGTGGAGTTTGGCATTATCTCTCCACTGTTCCTACCCTTGGATAGTATCAGAGGGGACCAATAACATTTTAGCATGCATCAGAAACTTACTAAAGTATCATGGAGCACAAGGTCTATATTTTCTGATAGAAAAGATGGTTAAGAATGAATCAATATATGAGAAAAGCAGATTTTAGTGATCTTCCCTGTGAATGTCTTTGAAGAAGAGGTAGGATTGATGTGCAAAATATTTTGTGTGCCTGCTTATATTACAGGCACCAAAGAATCAGAAAGAATCTCAACCCAATCAGAAAAGACACAGGCCCTAGACAACTGGTAGGACTACAGTGATATGTTCTGGCTGAATATCAGTTCTCAGAAGAAGGATAATCACTTGGGAAATGGTATGGATTGAATTATGACCCCAGAAAAGATATGTTGAAGTCCTAACCTGCGGTACCTATGAATGTGATTTTATTTGGAAATAGGGTCTTTGAAGATGTTATCACTTAACAAAATATCATATTGGAATAGAGTGGGTCTTACTTCAATATGTTCCAATAGGAGCTCTCATGGCATAGTTTCTAAGGCATTTAACTGCTAACCGGAAAGTTGGTGGTTCAAACCAACCAGGCACTCCATGGAAGGAAGACTGGACAATGTACTTCTATAAAGATTTACCACCTCAGAAAACCCAAAGGGTATCACTATGAGTCATAATTGACTCAATGGCAGTGAGTTTGGTTTTTCGTTTTTAATCCAATGTGCATAGTATCTTTATAAAAGAGAAGTGACACAAAGGAAAACAGTAATGTGAAGACAGCTGCCATGAGGAGATAGTAGGGAGGTGTGGAAGAGATTCTCCCTCAGCACCCTCAGAAGGAATCAACATGGCTGACACCCTGGTTTTGGACTTCCAGCATCCAAAATTGTCAGACAAGTTTCTGTTCTTAGAAGCAACTCAGTCTGTGGTTCTTTGTTATGGCAGATCTCGGAAGATAATATAGGAAGGCACCCTAAGCACAAAGTCTAAGGGATCATTTAATGTTTACTCATTTGGCACAGAGAACATTTATTGAGTCCCTGTATACAGTGTGCTGTGCCAAGTGTGATGAGTGTGGTTAAAAAGTACTGCTCTTTATATCCAGGCATTATGCCCTGCCATAGCAAATAATGTTTAGTGTTATTTTTAAAAATATGGCATAGTGCACTTTAACAAATAAAAAAGAAGCAATGTGATGCCACTGTAGGAAATGGACAATCGTCACAGGTCTGCAGCATCCTGTCTCAGACCCAGCACACCTGTGGTCTGTACCAGTGATAACACCTTCTCTCAGGGTATTATTTTTCCTGAGCTACTCCACACTCAGAGCTCCTGAGTAGCACAAAAGATGAAGCACTCAACTACTAGCCAAAAGTTTGGTGGTTCAAACACACCCAGAGGTACCTTGGAAGATAATTCTGGTGACCTGCATCCAAAAGGTCACATCCTTGAAAACCCTATGGAGCACCCTATTTGCACACACAAGGTCACCATGAGTTAGAATTGACTCATCAGCGATAAAAAAACAACTCCACACTCAGCTCACCAGGTAATGAGCTCCATTGAGATCTACTAGGCAAAAGAACCAATCTGAAACCTCAAAATTATTAAGAGCAAGTGATAACCTGGCCAACTTAGACATACTCCTTTTTCTTAAGCCCTGGATTCTCCATTTATTTATTGCTAATTGTAAAATTAACAAGCAGTTGCCCTTTTAGGCTGTCCTTTGAGGGTGGGTGGTAGTTTCAGGAAAGTTCAAGTAGAAAAGTAACAAATAGTACAAGGGTTACCAACCATGATGTATTCTTACACTGAAACTATCATTAAAATGTCACATTCCACCCAAATTGGTGATTAAATGCATGTTGTCCTATTGGCACACTGGAGAAAGTTAGGCAGGGAATTTTCTGTTCAACTGCTGATGAGTCAACTGAGAAAAAAACACTTCAACTGAACCAAGATGCAGAAGGTGGAAGAGGAATCTTTTAGGCTGCAAGATTACGTGGTGGACATCCACTGTTTTTGCATGCCCAGCGTTAACCTATTCTGGGTAAAGGCATTCAATTTTCCTTGGGGACTCTCTCTCTCTTACTCTCAATACCTACTTTTTAGGACATTTCCCAATACCCTGACTTCTAAGGTGGGCATATGAGTCAGGCCACATCCATCAAAAGGTTGTATCCATTTTCACACAGAGATGGGTATAGAGATGTGTATGTGAGCCAAGTGAGGTCATCCAGAGCCAAAGAGACAGCATTCTGAGTCTCTTGTCTGAACAATAGAGGAGTGGCCCTCATTTCACTGGGGTGGCTGAGTGGATAAGATCAACCAACAATCACTGGTGTCCATCCTGCACGAGAAAGAGAGCCCAAAGTTTGAGTAAAATTGAAGAATCTCCAATGACAACTTTTGAAGATCTGGACTAAACTCTCAGACTAGTCACTAGGACAAAGTTTCCATTTTATTTAAACCAGTGTAAAAAGTTTTCTAAACAATGCAGATTATTTCTCCTAGGGGAAGTTCTATCTGTTTACTGCAGGTGATGGGTTGAAAACCTTTGTTCCTTGGTAAAGAAATTTTAGATTTCCAAATTTGGGAAATAGGTAGCATTCGATGGTCCTGAAATTTCTCCTTAGGCAGTGGCCAAGTGTTCTGGTTCTGAGTGTGATTCCAAGTCATAAGGAAAAAGACAAGTAGACTATGGTGCCAGCCATGAGAAATGGCCTTCCTAAAAAAGAAAGGTCTCACTGTTCATACACAAACACCAGGGATAATTCAGCAAAGCCAGGTATAATTTTTATCCAGTCTTTGAAACAGCACAAAACAGGCCCCTTTTCTGCAGATTACCTCTCACTAGATTTTGTCTTTCTAATTTAATGATTTCACTGCCAAACTCTATCATGAAGAGCCAAAAATAACACCATTATTGTCCATCAAGGTAGCTGGTACTTTAAAAAGCACAGAAGAAAATTTAGCAATATGAAAGAAAGAATTTATCATCCTATAGTTGTGAATTGGGGGTCTGGCCGAGCCAAGAAAATATTTCCAGATAAACACAGTCCTTTTCAAAAGACTGATTTGTACCAAGAGGATGAGCATGACCATCAGAAATTGAAGTGCTCATCCTGATAGACCATCAATTACAAATCTGTATCTTCCCATGGTATCAGCCTTCTGCTTCTAGAATAATAAAAGAGCACCTGGGAGTCTTTAATTGTTGTTTTCTTCTCAGTTTATCTTCCTTTAGGATTAGACCATCATGGAATTACAGACAAGACCACTGAAATTATCAAGGAAGCAATAAAAGAGTGAAATGTGCTTTCTGGAGATAGCTGGTCTTGGCAGAACCAATTACCAGTGTGTCCCTCTGGTGGCATAGTGACTAAGGCATTTGACGTCTAACCAGAAGGCTGTCAGTTCAAATCTACCAGCCACTCCTCAGAAGGAAGATTGGGCAATCTACATCCATAGTGATACCACCTTGGAAACCCAAAGAGGAGTTGCTATGTGTTGGCTCCAAATTGATGGCAGTGAGTTTGGTTTTTGGTTAGTCTTAAGCAAGCTACTTAATTTTCTGTGCCTTAGTTTCTTCATTTGTAAAATGAGAAACAACCCTATCAGTGATAGAAACTTATATTGTTGTTGTTAGTAGATTTCAACACACAGCAACTCCATGTGACAGAGTGGAACTGTCCCAGAGGATTTTCTGGGGTATAAT
>NW_006921589.1:5411169-5465075 GCF_000298275.1 Orycteropus afer afer
AAAGTGCTGTGGGAATTCTGAGACTAGGAGTGTTAGGGCTTTGTCAGATGACATTTGAAGAAATCCACTCAGAGAATGGGGAAAGAGCATCCAGGGAGAAGTAGCACATGTACTCAACATTCCATTTCATTAGAAATCCAATATTGAAAGTGATGATGCCATAAGTTAGGATTCCAACCGCTTCTGTGCCAGGCACTTATTTTATCATGAGCATTCTCATTTTCACATGATTCAAAGAACTTTATCATCTTTGATTTTTTTTGGTCCTGTGTCATCAGCTGAATAAATTACTTCCTCTCCCTGCTTTTCTTCAAGAAGTCTCATTCTATTTCAGCCTATGCTTCCCTTTCTATTCATACTCACTGCCTTTGAGTCAGAACCGACTCATAGCAACCCCTCCTTGGGTTTCTGAAGCAGTATCACTATGCCCAACCTCCTTTCTATTCATTGACTTAATAATTTGAAATACATACTTCTTGTGCTTCACTGCTTTCGTAAAGGTTGTTTATTCTTTCTGAAATACCCTTCCTTCCATTCATCATCCCTGCTCTTTGCTCATTTTGTTCTATTTGTCTTATAGATTACCACATCCTATTTTCTAGGAAGCCTTTCTTGACCACGACCCTTCCACTGAATTAGATGTCCTTCCAGGGACTCCTAGGCCACCCTGTACACACACCTTCCATAGTGTTTATGATTCTGTACCATTGCCAATGGTTTGTCCTACCCACTTATACTTGTTCTGTTTGGGGTTAGCTTCTTCGTCTCTGATTCCTCAGTGAATAACCTGGGACCCAACACGCAGGAGGCACTCATGGATATTGATGAATAAATAAAAAATGAATAATGTAGAAGAACTAAGATCAAAACCCAGGAGTTCTCACAATTTTAATACTTTCGATTCTTTTCTGATAAATGACCCCAAAATGTACATGTTTTCATAAGCAGCAATTTAGCCAAATACATCTTCAGTACTGGAAAAAAAAATTCCTGGGAAAAATGTTGCCTTTTTAGTTCCTAAATTTATGCTTGTATTCTTCAAATATTCTCTCTGTGGATTGAGTCAAAATCCAGAAATATCTCAACGTGCTAGCATAAGAGCTGAATCTAAGAAGACAAAATCTGACCATGAGAAATTTAAGCTTTTGCACAGTCCATGCTGGGGGGAGGGACATGGCTTAACAAGAACATAATGGAAAAGACTTGAAAGTTAATTTAAGGGCAATTCTAGGCTTAACATAAATCTGGAGAATGAATTGCTACTTCCAAAATTTAATGAGATCTTCAGTGGTATTAATAAAGTATGATCTCTAAAATAAAAGAGGTAAAAATTCCATTCTGTCTTGTTCTGGTTAAACTACACCATAGAATGACGATCATCAGACCAGCATGTGATTATCCCTAGGAGTACCTAAGGATTTTGAAATGAAACATGCATAAGAGAACCCATCTACAGATTATCACTATCCATATTTATTATTTTCTAAACTTAATCGGCCTGAAAAAGTGACCATCACCAGCAATCATCTTTTTTTCATGTTTTCCAAGGAACACATAGCTTTCACTCACTTTTGGTCTTACAATGGTGCATTGCCTAAAGTTTCAGACACTCCAAAGAAAGGAAAAAGACAATTAGACAATTGACTGAATCAAGGTAGTTCATTCAAATAATCTCCCAACTTTTATTGAAAATGTGCTTACAATAAATGTTTACTATTTTTGTCTAATAACAATTTATCATAATTTATATTTGTTTTGATTATTGCATACTATAGTTATTACAATGCACACTCAAAAAATTTTTAACACATAAATCTTTATCATCCTAAAAAATATAAATTCTAAATCATGTCATTATTGCAGAGAAAAATTAGTGTGATTAGAATAAAATTTTAACTATAAAAGTATTTGACATTAGGATAAAATTCTGTGTGGCAAGTGGAATAAAATTATGACTTCAAGGAGAAACATCTAACTCTAAATCACCCACAAAACACAAATATTTGTGTGTATTTTCAAGATGGATAATGGTAGGTATTAAATCACCTTGACATTTATATTCCTTTGGATACATTAAAAAGAGTGATGTCATAGTTTTATTTTTAAAGTCAATATTTCCAATATACTGGAAATTACATCCATTGCAACTATTTATATTTATGATGAAGAAGTTTTAGATACATACTTTAAATTTTCAAAGGAGTATATAGTTTTTCAAGGTTTGTTAGAGGGTACATGAGAAAAAAGGCCCACTGCCCTGGTGAATTACATTTCATTCTGAGCACAACTGTATAAAAAGGACAGAAAGAAATGCAAACATGTTAAGGAAAACTTAAAGGATGGTAAAGTACTTGAAACCATCTCAGATGAGAAATTCTCAAAAGCTTTTATCCACAAGAAGAAAACAACCTACAGGCACCTAACAGTGATTTTATATTCGTGAGGATCTGTGTTTACAATTATTTGGAGATCCCCAGGGAAGGTTTTTCAGCCTATAGGTGAAAAGTATAGATATGTCAGCTCCAGTTTAAATTTCCTTCAGGTGAGAGGTCATATTGTTCACCACTATACATGTAGCACTCTGACACTATGCTTGGCAGGTACTAGGTGCACAATCAATATTTGCTTAATGAATGATAGGACTTAGTATTAGAAACAAGTTTCCACAAATTAAAGTTGTCCAAAGATTAAGTGGGTTGCCACAGGAGTCCCCACCAGGGATGTGTTCAAGTTTAAGTTTAATTAAAGGGAATAACACAATAAAAAGGGAAAATAGAGGTTCAGTGGTGTCCTTCTCACCTTCCATGTGAGAGACTTGGGTTTGATTCTTGTCCCGTGCACCTCATGAAAAGCCTGTCTGTCAGGGGAGGCTTGAGTACTGCTGTGATGCCGGACGCCTTTCAGCGGAGCTTCCACACTGAGATTCACTAGAAAGAAATGGCTGGCATTTGACCTCGGGGGGTGAAGGGAGGATCATTCAATGCAAACTCTATGGATCGCAGTAGTGCAACCTCCAACCCATCCTGGAGATGGCACAGAAGTGGGCAGTATTTTGTTTTACTGTTGAATGGAGTCAGCTTGAGTCCCGGGCCTGCTAGACTGCAGGTAAGAGCAACAACAACACAGCACAATAGAGTGTGCTTGGCTGGAATGGATTTTTAGGTTCACCCCCATCACTTCTCCTCTGGGATTCCAGACATAATAGGAGCTCTGGTGGCGTAGTGCCTAAGGCACTTGACTGCTAACCAGAAGGCTGGCGGTTCAAACCCACCAGCCACTCCTCGGAAGGAAGATGGGGCAATCTACTTCCATAGTGACACTGCCTCGGAAACCCAAGGAGGGGTCGCTATGAGTCGGATCTGACTTGATGGCACATAACAACAAGAAATTGTTACTAAAAAAAAAGAATTTCTATTTTTTTTTTTTCACATGCACACATTTAAGAGATTTTTTTTCTCTGCCCAACATTAACAAGAATTGGTTTTATGCCAATAAAAGTCACTTTAATATTTTTAGGGAATGTTGAGTTCGAGGTGGACATCAGTAATTTAATTGGGACAACTTCAATCACCAGAATTAATTAGAACCTTAACAAGAGTCAGGTGGCTGTGTTAATTTCTTTCTAATTGTGTGTGTGACTCACTAATTCAATAATTATGGCCAATATTCTGAATTTTCCATTAGGACTATCTTAACTGAATCCAATTAAGCAAAGTATCTGGATGCCTTCTTGAAATCAGCAGCAGAAATTAATCCGAAAGAGAACTGTCAATGATATTTATTTCCATGGGACTTAGAAATTTTTCCTCGGTTTTTATACTGGAAAATCCTCCCAAACTTTTTAGTACAAAATCGTCATGTTTTCTCTTGAGAACAAAGTGAGACGAGTATCAAGATGATAGGAGTCCGCATAAGGAACTCTGGTGGTACAGTGCCTAAGGCATTTGACTTCTAACCAGAAGGTTGGCAGTTCAAACCCACCAGCTACTCTGCAGAAAGAAGACTGGGCAATTTACGTCTGTAAAGATTTACTGCCTCGAAAACCCAAATGGGTTGCTATGAGTCAGAATCGACTCAATGGCAGTGAGTTTGTCCTTTTGGTTTTGAGGAGTCCACATAAACCTGGTTCATTGGAACTTCAGTTGCCCCTCCCCATCCCTCCCCTTCCACCCTGATTTCTTCCCTTTGTAACTCTGACTTACAGGACCTCTGTATTCCCAGGATGAACCTCCTTTAACCCAGGATGAGTAAGTAATCTGCATGCTGGTAAAAGAAGTGCCTCTTCGTGTGATAGAGGGCAGCGGTGCTCAGTATCGCAAGTTCCAGACAGGAGATGGAGGTTTGCTCCTCAGCCACTGTATCTCACGGACAAGCACCGCTTCTCTGTCAGCGCAGGCGCACAGGTTGCTAGGATGCTGAGCAAGTTTCAGTGGAGCTTTCAGACGAAGACAGACTAAGACGGCTTCGTGATCTGATTCTGAAAAGAACCCATGAACACACTCTGCATCACAGCAGTCTGATCTACAACCACGCAAGGAGACAGTGCAGGACTGGGCAGCTTGTGGTTCCATCGTGAATGGGGTCGGGGCCTACCGGAATGCAGCTAACAAGAACACCTTTCATGTAACACCACGGGCAGCTTCTCCTTTCTCTTAGTGAAGGAAACAGCAATAAAATTCATTGTTTCTTCCACTGCTGAATGCACTAGGGTTAAGTATTCCACCAAGCCACTGAGTCCCATCTCTTCTAAAACAAGCCACAAGAATCCTATAAATGCCATTGGCATTTTCAGTCTAGTTGGTCAGAGATTTTCTCCAGATATTTTCATCAGGATCCATTGTGAAATTCAATAGTTCTCTACTCATCAGAAGGAGCTCTGGCGGTGCAGTGGTTAAAGCATTCAGATGCTAACCAAAAGGTCAGTGGTTCAAACCCACCAGCCACTCTGTGGTAGAAGGGTGAGGCAGTCTGTTTCTATAAAGATTTGCAGCCTTGGAAATCCTATGGGGCAGTTATACTCTGTCCTATAGCATCACTGTGAGTTGAAATCAACTCAGTGGTGGTGAGTTTGGCTACTCACTGGACTAATACATACCACGAACTCTTTCACTCTAACCCGGATTGTCCTATTGTCCATGTCCTACTGGTTAAACTACTGACCAGGACCTTAAACCAGTTCATTCTGGTTCAACCCCCTCCTGAGAATTTGCATTTCCACTTCAGATATACCAGATCAGAATCTGCATTTGAACAAGATCCCTGGGTGATTCTTATTTATACCTGAGGATCTATAGGAATCCCCTTAGAAATCTTGTGAAAATGTAGATTCTGATTCACTGTATCTGGGGTGGAAATGCAAATTCTCAGCAGGGGGTTGAACCAGAATGAACCAGTTCAAAGTTCTACTGCTGACTAACTTTCCTTCTCTGGATTTTGGTTTTATACAATTTCCATAATAAGAAAGTAATGGACATTGCATGTTGCCCACATAGGAATATTACACCCTTGATTCTTACAATAACATGAATAATATAACACAAAATTATGGATAAGGAATGGCCAATTTATTTTTTTTGTTTGCTCTTATTTTCTTTTTCACTCTTCAGCAAATTCAACCATTTAAAGTTTTATATTTAAAATTATCTCCTTATTTTATTATTTTATTTTTTATTGTGCTTTACGTACAAACTTACAGAGCGAAGTTTGTTTTACATCCAACATTTCATGTACATTTGGTTTCACTCCCCAACTGCCATCCCCAACCCTAGCCCACTCTCTTCCCCCACCTTCCCAGTACCCCTCCCCCCATGCCCCTCATAGTTATACACTCCTGTGTGTCCTGCATTTCCTCCATGTGAATGTTGCCCCTCCGGTGCCCAGTGGTTGATCACTCCAAGGGATGTATTTCCATAGAGTATATGGGTACGTCACCCTGGGTTGAGTGGTCTGCATGTACATCTTGTTCACTATTGGGCTGAGAGCCAGCCCCTGGGAGTGAGTTTTATCCCAGGCCCAGAGTGTATCCCAGGCCCATAGTCTTGGGGGTCCCAGCAGACTCCATCCAACCAGTAATTCTGGTCATTATTGTGTTTTGGGATTTTGTTCCACGTTTTTCTTCCCATTTTATCCAGGATCTCCAGTTTTGATCCTTTCCTGAGAGGTTGGTTTTGGTAGCTGGGCACCATCTAGTTCTTCTGGTCTCCAGGTCCATCATGTCCTAGGGCTGATTGCTTCCAAATGCCCTTGGTTTTTTGCACTCTTCTTCACTTCAGATGATAGGAGACCATTAGCTGCATCTTATGAGTGGTCTATATGCAAATCAATTATTCCCTCCCTACAATACAGCAACCAGTTCTTTTGTTTTATTCCTTCAACCCAGTGATGACCCTTCTGCCAAAATAATGTTCTGTTCTTAGTATCTGTTTTCCCACCTGTCTTGTAGCCCCTCTTGGTACATTGTGCTCTTTCTTTTTGAAACTTTCTTCTAGGCTAGCAGAAAATTAGACAGGGAACCAAAATTCTGAGGCCCAGGTCTCCACGACCCCACATCCAAATCTTTGAGTGCACAAGAGCTCTTACTCTCCTTATTAAAGTCTGTTTGTTGGTTGCTGATTATTTTATGACCTCACCTGGACCAAAGTCAAGTTGTTAAAATAAGTGGTCACTTTTTTCTCAGTCAGTTTGATTTTTAGTTTTTCGATTTTGTTCCCAATACTCCCTTTATTATCAGTTATTCTTTCTCTATTCCATCTCCACTCATCCTCTCTGAGGGGAAGAATATTGAAGGTGAGGAGACGTACAAGGTGGTGCTAGAACAATAGTATTTGAATCCTATACTGACTGCTTACTTGATGTGTGACCTCAGGCAACCTATTTTCCATTCCTGAGCCTGTTTCCTCACATGTTTAGTGGGGATATTAATACATGATAATACTTAATTTTTAAAAAATGGTATGAGTTAGGACAGTCTCTTTAGAAACTAGAAGGTGAATAATAAGTGATGTTTGTCTTTGTACCAAGTATGATTCTAAGTGTCGTCTTGTCAAGAGCAGTGTTTTAAACAATATGTTGTTAGCTTCCGTAGAGTCAGCCCCCAATTCATGGTGACCTCATGTACAATGGAACAAAATGCTTCCAAGTCTTATGCCGTCCACATCTTATTCCACTTGCTGGTTGATCATTGTGATCAGCAATTGTGGCTGATTTGGGGAAGTAGATTGACTAGACCTTTCTTCCTAGTCTGCCATAGTCTGGAAACTCCACTGAAACCTGTTCAACATCATAGCAACCCACAAGCCTCCATTGACAAATGAGTAGTGAGTGTGTATGAGGAGCATTGGCCTGATACTGAACCTGGGTCTCCCACATGGAAGGGGAGAATTCTACCCCTGAATCACCATTGACTCCATTGAATAATATACTGTACAGTAAAAGTAATGATTTCTATTATAGAGGCCATGTGGTTCTTAAGTCTCTAAAAACTCCATCAGTAAACAGTATCTCATGGGTAAACCATGAAATACAATGATACATGATGAATATAATAAAAGTAAGAGAACAAATCTTGAAAAACACTTGATCCTTCATCACATAATTTTCACTTATGTTTTTAAAAGACAGTACTATGTAAAGAGAAAAATACTGTTTAAATGCAGTTAACAATGTCAATGATTTACTCATAATTTGAAAAGTTATTAAGTCTCAGAATTTCTTTTATTAGAACTTACAAAAATAAATTACTGTAGAAAATATTTTAGACACATTACTACTCAACTGTTGTATGTTAATAATATTATCTTTGGAAAATAAAACTGGGTATGTGCAAAAAACTACAATGCTATTACTTTTAAATGTTCACTTTTCATCCACAGACTAGCCAGTACCAATATTTTATAAACATTTTCACTATGTAGCATACCAAAAAAAAAAAAAAAAAAGCAAACTCACTGCCATCCAATCGATTCCAACTCATAGCAACCCCTCCCATTTCCAAGGAGGTATCTCTATTGCCCAGTCTTCCTTCTGAGTAGTGGCTGGTGGGTTTGAACCACCAGCCTTCTGGTTAGCATATTCATCAATAATGTAAGTTTGTGAATTTTTTAAAATCAGAATGTTGATACTTCTGAACATTAACATTAGCTATACACTCACTCCCAAGCATATGTACAAAACATTTCCCTGAAATGGAGCTTGAAAATTTGCCCCTATTCAATAAACCAATTCTCACCACTTAATGTTATTTGATTTAGCTTGAAATACCCCCACGTTCCACTCAACTTTGCAAATAATTGGGATATCAGTGTGTAAACATCATATGCAATTCTGGGAGAGAGCATTTACAAGTAAGAGAATATGTGTATGTATGTATGTATATATATATATATATACATATATAGAAAGGGGGGAGGGGGAAGAGGAGGAGGAGGAATGCAAAAAGAAAATTGTTGGAGAGGAAAAAAAACATCTTAAATGAAGAGGGACACAAAGTTGAGCTTGGATGCCTATATTAAGCCCAGATAAAGTTGTCTGAGTAAAAAATATACATCTTTACAAAGATTTGTCATATAAACTCTCAGTAATTTAAAGAGAAAATAATGGAGATTTGTAAGTCACAGTGTTATTTGTCACAGTTATTTACAACCCTTCAACATTAATCAGTCTTAACAATAGCATATCATGGTAAATAATAAAGGCATAACAACCTCCACTTAAATAAATCCACAAATTAAAGTGACAATCTCCATCCATGTTATATCTATACCTATATGTATGTTCTTGTTGTTGTTAGGTGTCCTTGAGTCGATCTTGACTTATACTGATCCTGTGTACAACAGAATGAAACGTGACCTGTTTTATGTCATTCTCACACTTGTTGCCATGCTGGAGCCCATTGCTGCAGCCCCTTTGTCAGTCCATCTTGTTGAACGTCTTCCCCTTTGTTGCTGACCCTCTACTTTACCAAGCATGATATTCTTCTCCAGAGACTGCTTCCTTCTGACAACATGGCCAAAATACAAGAGACAAGTCTGGCTGTTTTTGCTTCTAAGGAACATTCTGTTTGTACTCTCTCCAAGACAGATTTGTTCATTCTTCTAGCAGTCCATGGTATTTTCAGTATTCTTCACCAACACCACAATGCGAAGGCATCAACTCTTCTTCAGTCTTCCTTATTCATTGTCCATCTCTCACATGCATATGAAGCTACTGAATATACCATGGCTTGGGTCAGACATACTTTAGTCTTCAAAGTGATATCTTTGTTCTTAAACACTCTAAAGAGATCTTTTGCAGATTTGCCCAATGCAGTATGTCATTTGATTTCTTGACTGCAGCTTCCATGGGCATTGATTGTGGATCCAGGTAAAATGAAATCCCTGACAACTTCAATCTATATTGTACCTACAGTCACTATGAGTCTCTGTGATGGCACCTAACAACAAATGTTAAATATAAATATAGAACATATATGTAATATTATATTCCCTGGAATATAACATTAATTATTATAATGTAATTAATATTATAATATTACTAATTCCCTGGAGAAGGATTTCATGCTTGGTAAAGTGGAGGGTCAACAAAAAAGGGGAAGGCTCTCAATGAGATGGGTTGACACAGTGGCTGCAACAATGGGCTCAGGTATAGCGAGGATTGTGAGGCTGGCACAGGACTGGGCAGTGTTTCATTCTGTTGTATGTATCACTATGAGTTGGAGCCAACTCTATGGTACCTAACAGCAACAACAATATATTTAAATACTAATATTTTCAAAGGACAAATAATTGCACAGAAAGGATACACAAAGCTTCAAGATAGTGGTTATTTCTGGGGAGGAATAGATGAGAATAGAATGTCAGGGCTTCAACTATATCAGCAAGATTTTAGTTATTTAAAAAGTGATATGCATTGCATTGCAAAAATCTGCTGCAAAATACCTCTTTAAAGTTCTAAGAAACAAAAATGTCACTTAGATGACTAAGGTGCATCTGACCCAAACCATGGTCTTATGCACGTGAAAACTGGAAAGGAAGAGAGAAGATTTCATGTATTTGACTTGTAGTGTTGGCAAAGAATGCCGACTACACCATGGACTGCCAGAACAAAGAACAAATCACTCCTAGAAGATGTGCAACCAGAACGCTCCTTAGAAGCAAGGATGGCAAGACCATCTTGCTTATTGGGATACATCATTAGGAAAGACAAATTGCCAGAGACAGACATGTTTGGTAAAGGAGAGGGTGAGTGGAATTGAAGAAAACTCTCAATGAGATGAATTGATGCACTAGTCTCAAAGATGGGCTCAAACATATCGAAGACTGGGAAGACGGGACAGGACCAAGCAATGTTTCATTTTATTATATGTGAGTTTGCCCTGAGTTGGAGCTGACTCAATGGCCGACGACCAGACAATGACGTGTGGGGGTGATGGAAATGTTCATTACTTTGATTGCAGTGGTGGCTTCATGGATGCATAAATATGACAAAACTAATTAAACTGTGCATTTTAAATATGTATAATTACACATAATAGTTGTCAATTAAACCTCAATGAAGCTGTTAAAAAGCAAAATTTTAAAATGATGTGAAGAAAATATGACAATAGATAATTGGTATATCTGAGCTTTGGTACATGGTTGTCATAAATTTCTCACATAATATGTCTCATTTTCTAACTAAACAGGAAAAATACTGTTTTGTTTAAAATAGAAATAAACATAAAATTACACAACCTTTTCTTAAATATCTAAAAGAATGACTTCTTTACAATATGTTTGAATTTGTATCCAGTGAGTAGTCATGAGCAAAATTGCTGATTATGGAGTGAAGAACGAGGGTCATTGTTCTGGTTACCTAGTGCCGCTCTGACAAGATTATACCATAAATGGGATGGCCTTAACAAACAGGAGTTTATTCTCCTACAATTCGGGAGGCTAGAAGTCCAAGTTCAAAGTGCCAGGCTCTAGGGGCTGTGTGAAAGCCCCTCAACCTTGGGCTTCAGCTCTGCCTCTTGCTCCCAGCCCACTGAAGCTAGAGGCATCTCTTCACTCAGGCAGCTACTGGCTGCTGAGACTAACAAGCCCAAGGTCAATAAATAAAATGGCACAGTCCCAATATTACCAAATAACATGGCAGGCCATTAAGTACATTGTAAGTCCCAAGGTCAGCAGAGCATGGCAGGCTGCTGAACAACATGGCTCCATGCAGGGTCCAAGCGTGTCATATGCTAAAGTCTGTTCCCAAATACAGGAAGCAGACCACATACCCAAGGCAGCTACTCAGCTGCCTGTGGTAGATTCTACCATGGAGTTGGTTACATCCCATCATGATTAATAACTACCACCAGCTGCCCAGCCATTCAGCCAGGCCCAGCCAAGTTGATACATCTATAACTACCACAGTCATCTTTGAAAGGTCTTTAGAAATGCCTTGTTTGTGCTTCTCTGGCAATGTTGTAACAAATCCGTGAGGTCCTGTTATCCCACAAAGGAGACTCATTGCCACTCTTTGTCAGCGGAGGGAGTAGCTATCTACATTTAATAGCACATCTGGACATTTCTCTGGGCATTCAACGAAACTTGTCAGCTCCCAGTCTGCCTACCCCTCTAGTGACCCTGCCTCAGTAACTTCTCATCTGGTATTTCCTGTATGTCCCCACCAGGGAAATTCCCTAGAAGTTTCTATTTTCCGTCTATGAAATAAGATTTTTTGAGTCCCTACCACTAGGATTTCTATAAGGCTAAATAAGTTAATACATGTGAAGCATTCAGAACAGTGCCCAGGATTAAAGTTGCCATTGAGTTGACTTTGACCCATGTCCACCCAATGTGTAGAGTAGAACTGCTGCATAAGGTTTTGAAGCAGGGATTCAAACTGATTCAAGAGCCCAGTCATGGCCAATGGAGTATAGTAACCAAATCTCTTGTGCAAAGAATTCTTTTTTTTTAAGAGCTTGTTTTACATTCAACATTATGCACACATTTCGTTTCACTCCCTATACCATGTCCAACGCTAACCCAGTCTCATCCCCTCCATACCCTGTAACCCTCCTCTTGTGCCCCTCATATTTATGCACTCCTGTTTGTCCTGCATTTCCTCAATTTGGATGTTGGTCCTCTGGTGTCCTGTGGTCTGTTGCTCTAAGGGATGTATTACCATAGAGTATGTGGGTGCATCCTCCTTGGTTGAGTGGTTTGCCTGTACATCTTATTAACTTTGGGCTGAGAGCCAGCCCCTGGGGGTGTGTTTTATTCCAGGCACAGAATGTATTCCAGGTCCATAGTATTGAGGGTCTCACCAGATTTCATCTGACCAGTAATTCTGGTCATTATTGAGTTTTTGGATTTTGTTCTACGTTTTCCCTCCCACTCTATCCGGGATCTCCAGATTTGATCCTTTCCTGAGTAGGTGGCATTGGTAGCCAGGCACCATCTAGTTCTTCTGGTCTCGAAGGCCATTGTATCCATGGCTGATTGCTTCCAAATGTCCTTGTTTTTTTCTTTTCTTTTCATGTTCTTCTTCACTTCTGATGCTAGGAGACTGTTAGCTGCATCTTAGATGCCTGCTTGAAAGTTTTTAAGACCCCAGTAGCTACTCACCAATGTAGGATGTGGAGCTAGGCTTTTATGTATTTTGTTATGCCAATTGAGTTAAGTGTCCCCCAGTACTATGCAAAGAATTTTGAACCAACTAGGAAACAGACAGCAGCACCCTGCTCAAAGATGGTGACTGACATACATTCAAAGCTGTATGGTTCACCTCCATGTTTGTTTTGAGTGAGGCACCAAAGTAAGAAACATGGAGATGTTTCCTACTTGGGCCAAAATTCCACACTGAAGAGATTTGGTTGCTACACAATGTGTCTGATTTGTGGGCCATGACTCAACCATTTCAAACTGGTTAGAAGCCTTCTTTTCAAGGCTGTGAACTTTCAGAGGCAGTCTGTTTCTGTAAAGATTTATAGACTTGGAAACCCTATCGGGAAGTTCTACTCTGTCCTATAGGGTTGTTATGAGTCAGAATTGACTTGATGGCAGAAAGTTTGGTTGGTTTTATTTTTGACAGAGAACTCAACACATGGTAACCAACACAAACTCACTGCCATTGAGTCAGAATTGACTGTAAGTCCAAGGCTGTATGTCTTTATGGAAGCAACACATAGTAGGAACTCAGTAAATGATGGCTGAAAACCAAGACAGATGAAGGATTGCTTGAAAGTGAGGGTTATCACATTCCAAAGTAGTTTTACATGATATTTGGCATCAACACTTAGCTTATCAAAGAGCTCAGGTGATACAGGAGACACCAGTACTCTGCTGCTAATCAAAAGGTCAGTGGTTTGAACCCACCAGCCACTCCATGGGAAAATGGACTCAATGGGAGCAGGTTTGTTTTTTGTTTTTTATTTAGTTCATTTCCAGTCCTTTTTATTTCTTCGTTCAAAAGGTTGTTGTTGTGCGCTATTGAGTCAATTTCAACTCATAGTGACCCTATAGAACAGAGACCCTATAGAACTGCCCGGCAGAATTTCCAAGATTGTAAATCATTGTAGAAACAGACTGCCACTTCTTTCTCCCCCAGAGCAGCTGGTGGGTTTGAACTACCTACTGTTTAGTTTGCAGCAGAGTGCTTAGCCACTGTGCCACCAGGCCTCCCCTACCAGGGCTCAGGGTTCTGAATTTTTTTCCAAGACTTCCCAGTGATCTGGATGAAAATCAGCCACCATTAATGGCCTGAGTGAATCCAGGCTGAATACACACTCCCATAAGCAAATGAAGGGAAAGCCACGGGAGCATAATCCGGCTGGGAAAATTCCATGATTTCTGGTTCTCACAGATACAGTTGACTTTTTCCCAAAAATAAAAAGCACATACAAGAAACTACAGCAGTAAAAACTACTAGCCAAATTAGAACACAGTAGCTACGGTCTCAAGTCTCCTTCTCCACCTTCACTCGTGTCCCCAGTACATTTCTGCTACCCCAAGTGTCTCAGGGAGTCCACTGGACCTTCCCAATGCCATGAGTCTGTCTTTTGTTTCCTATGAGATGAATCTAAACTATTCATCAACTATTATTATTCCCATTTTATGGATGAGAAAACTGCTAAATTCAATAGGTTAAGTAACTTGCTCCAATATTTACAACAGGTAAGTAATAGAGCCGTAAGGACTCAGCTACTAACGGAAAGATCAGAGGTTTGAAGTCACCCGTAGAAGCCTCAGAAGAAAGGCATAGTGATATGCTTCTGAAAGGTCATAACCACAAAAACCCTATGGAACAGTTCTACTGTACACTCACGGGGTTGCCATGAGTCAGACATGACTCGATGGCAACTAGTTTGTTGACCAAGTAACAAGCCAACACTCAAAGCCAGGATTGTTTTACTCCAGACTTCACTGAGCAAAAATGTCTCCCCTTGCAGCTCACTGCATAGGCAGTTGTCTACTTTTCTTGGAGAAAGCAGGGAGGTGGTGAGCTGGAGAGATAGGGTTGTACTAGAACATGTGGGGGTTCAGTGTTCCCCTTTGTAGACTGTTTCAGACCAGTCTCCAGAACCATCCCTGAAGACAGAGAGAGACATGTAATTACCTGAAAGAAGAAAACAGCCAAGTTAAATTATTTCCTCTACACCTCAATTCTAAATTCAATTTTTAAAAATTATCTTGCTTCAATGTTTTTCTCCAAAGTTTGGATGTCACTGTGAGTGGAAATTATTTTCTCCTAAAGCAATTTGCCAAGTGTGTAGCCTCAGAGTTTTCATTACTGCATACACAATGGAAGCCCTTAGTTCCTGACTGTTGGAAGAGTAGGATGAAGTCATTACTTCTCCTTCACACCTCATAGGCCATGAGCTGTTAAGATCTGGTGCACTGAACCGAGTCTGGAGCAGTGGCTGATTCTCCATAGCCTCCAGGTAGTTTAAATGCAATTAAGAGGCTGTGCCCCTAGGTGTTCATGTTGCCAAATGGCCTCAGGCTCTCAGAGGGGGCTCCACAGTAGTGAGCTCAGAATGCTTTCATCTCAATTATATCTTAAAAAACAAATGCAGAACTGAAACAAACATGCATAAATATTTAACAGTGACACAGAAGGCTATTTAAGAAGGCAATCAAGATCAGTGGTTCTCAGAAAACCAAATACTCAAGGAAACAATTAGTCCAAAAAGCTAATGGTCCACGTGAACCACGGCCTACATGACCCAAGACCAGAAGAACTAGATGGTGCCCAGCTACTACCACCAACTGCTCTCACTGAGATCACAATAGAGGGTACTGTATAGAGATGGTAAGTAAGGCAAAACAGAAGTCAAATTCATAAAAAAAGAGACCAGACTTACTGGTCTGATAGAGACTGGTGGAACCCTCAAGACTATGGTGCTTAGATACCCTTCTAAGTTAGAATTGAAGTCACTCCTGGAGATCGCCTTCTAGCCACAAAAAAGACCTATAAAATGAACAATAACACCTGGGAGAAACAAGCTTCTCAGAACAATCAACTGTATGAGATCAAATGGGCAGCATTTACACAAAAGCAAAGTTAAAAAGACAGGAAGGAGCAGGAAACCTGCGCTAATAGAAATGGGGAACCAACCCAAGGTAGATAGAAATGGGGAGAGTGTTGACATATTGTGCAAATTGCAGTCAATGTCACAGAACAATCTGTGCATGAATTACTGAATGGGAAACTAATTTGCTCTGTAAACTTTCACCTAAACCACAATAAAATATTTAAAAAAAAAAAAAGAGAAAAGATCAGTGATTTTCAGGAACGGGCTGCTCAATAGAATCACCTGGAAGTATCGTAAAAATATCAATATCGGGGACTGATCTTCAACCTTTGATAGAGATAGTATAACCCACTGCCATCTAGTTGATTCCCATTCATGGTAACCTCCATTGGATTTCCAAAGCTGTAAATCTTTATGCAAGTAGAATGTCTCATCTTCTTCCTGTAGAGCAGCTGGTAGGTTTGAACTGCTGACCCTCTGGTTAGCAGCCAAATCGCTTACACACTATACCACCTACACTCCTTAGATGTTGTTGTTGTTTTCAGGTGCTGTTAAGTCGGCTCCAACTCCTAACTACCCTATGTGCAACAGAACGAAACACTGCCCAGTCCTGTGCCAGCCTCACAATCCTTGCTGTACCTGAACCCATCGTTGCAGTCGCTGTGTCAATCTATCTCATTGATGGCCTTCCTCTTTTTCATTGACTCTCCACTCTACCAAGCTTGATATCCTTCTCCAGAGAATGATCCTTTCTGATAACATGACCAAAATAGGTCAAACAAAGTCTGGCCATTCTCTCTTCCAAGGAGCATTCTGGCTCCTGGTCTAGAAGAAATAAAGAAATGAAAACCTGAGCTTAGTTATAGTACCCTTACTATCATTCTTACCAACTGAAAATAATAATTTTAAATAATTCTGGTTTTCCCTTGAATAATGTAGAATTAGTTACACCCTGAATTTCTGTGGAATTATAGCATTTGCAGAGCATGTCAATGATGTCGGTACCTCTGGCCTTTTTGGCAACATAAACAGTTTTCAAGTGGCTTTTCTGACAAATGTCTTTGCTCCTGAGGTTTTGTCTATGACCCAGAATAAGAAGTGGTGTTCTGGGAAGATAAAAGCATGGTCTCTATGAGCTGGAGTGTGAAAGAGTTTTTGCAATGGGCCTGAAGAGAAAAAAGGAAAAGTTTATATGTATACACTCTGGATATGTCACAAGCCTAAAATAGTAAGATGATCTTTTCCAGTTATTTCATTTTACTTGGATCCATAATCAATGCCCATGAAATCAGCAGTCAAGGAATAAATTATATATTACATTGGGCAAAACTATTGCAAGAGACTATTTAAAGTCAAAGATGTCACTTTAAAGATAGAGGTGTGCCTGACCGAAGCCATGACATAGTGGGTAAGACATTTGGCTGCTAACCAGAAGTTCTGCTGTTTAATCCCACTACCTGCTCCATGGGAGGAAGATGAGGCAATCTACTTCCATAAAGATTTAAAGCCTTGGAAACCCAGTGGGGATCACTATGAGTCAGAATCAACTTGATGGCAGTGGGCTTGTTTCTTTTGGTTTTTGTTTGTTTGTTGTTTTGGACCCCAAGCCATTGTCTTTTCAATAGCTTCACATGCATGTGACAGTTGGATAATGACTAAGGAAGACTGTAGAAGACTGGAAGCATTTGAATTATGGTGTTGGTGAAGAGTGTTGAATATACCATGGACTGCAAGAAGAACAAACAAATCTGTCTTGAAAGAAGTGCAGCTGAAATGCTCCTTAGAAGCAAGAATGGGCAGACTTTCACATACTTTGGTCACGTGATGAGGAGGGAGCAGTCCCTGGAGAAGGATACCGTGCTTGATAAAGTTGAGGGCCAGTGAAAAAGAGGTAGACCCTCAACAAGATGGACTGACACGAGGGCTACAACAATGAGCTCAAGCACAGCCATGACCGTGAGGATGATGCAAGACTGGGCAGGGTTTTAGTCTGTTGCATCTAGGGTTGTTACGAATTGAAACATTTCTATCAAGTGTCATGCCATCAAGTCAATTCTGACTCATGGGACCCCATGTGGCATAATAGAACTGCTCCATAGCCTTTTCTTGGCTTTAATTTTTATGGAAGTAGATCACCAGGTCTTTTTACCATAGAGCTGCTAAGTGGGTGCAGCCAAGAACTTAACTGTTGTGCCATCAGGGCTCCTATGATGTTCTGGAATGCCATAAATATTCAGTATCATTTAATCTCCACTAAAGCAATGTGAGATGCATATTCTTAATTCCCATTTTAGGGATAAAAGAAAAAAAACTGAAGAGCAGAGAATTTACATTGCGCCTTCAATGCCCCATGGTTAGAAATCCACAGTCAGAAAGCAAAACTAGTGACTCTTGATTCAGATGCCATTCTCTTTCTACAAAACTGTGCTTTCTTCTCAAACAAGTTTTCCCCTAGTTTACCTAATTATCCCCTTGAAAGGCCAGGCTTACGCCTAGAGTTGATTTTACAGCTAGTATTTTCCATGTGGAATCCCTCAGTCATACAGATGGTTAACTTGCTCAGCTGCTAACCCAAAGATGTGAGGTTGGAGTCCACCCAGAGACTCTTGAAACAAAAGCCTAGGGGTTATTTCCAAAAAATCCACCATTGAAAGTCCTGTGGAACACAGTTCTACTCTGACACACATCCGGTCATCATGAGTCAGGGTCGATGCCATGGAAACTGGTACTGGTTTGTTTTTGATGCACCATTCATTCATTATACAAACCAGAATGCAGTTAATACCTGTGACTCCATGGTCATGCGAAGCTCAACCCTCCTTCAGGAGGCCTGCTGTGGGGAGTGGAAAGCAGATACCATCCTTGACTGAGCCCCAGCTGTTTGCCTTTCGATCCACCACAGGCTTCACACTGAGATCACACTTTCTCCAGCTGCTCCAAGCCAATGGCTGAGAATGGTGGGGATATTAGTGCCAACCTGTTCCTGCTGAACTGGCATGGAAGTCTTCCAATGGGCAGTGTTTTCCCAGGGACTTCTGCCTGGTGTGCAGAAACTTTCTCAAATTTGCACTGCAGTTTGGAACTCTTCCTACCTAAGCCTTCCTTCCTTCTCCCTTTTCACAGAAATTCACCATGGCCTGAAAGATTTTTCTGCCTATTCCTGTTCCTTTCCCATTATCTTACACAGGCATTTCCCTAATAAATCTCTTGACATCTACTCCCATCATGGAAGCTGCTTCTCAGAGGACACCAAACTGCTCCATACTCTGTCCCACCTCTCTTTCTCTCTCTCATCTCCACTAACTGAGCTCTAAATCTTCAGTGCCAGCAAAGGCATATCTAAGATGTGGCAGGTATGGCATGTGCCCTGGGCATCACTCGTAGGGGCCACCACTGAGCAGTTTCTATTTACCATAAGTTTCCATCACCAGCTGTGAGAAATCATTCAGCAAGTTAAAACTAATACTTTTGTATTTGAGAGCCCTTTCTGAATTCACTGCTTTCTTCTTCCCTGCCTCCCTCTCTCCCCAGTCCAGTTCTTCAGCCCTTGGGTGTCCGTATTCCAACTGCCATCCTGCCCTCAGGTGTTTGCTGCTCTCCCTCCCTCTGCTCAGGCACCATCCACCCCATTCATGTCTGTCTGGTTACCTAGTGCTGCTCTGACAAGAATATACCACAAACAGGAAGCTTGAACTAACAGGAGTATATTCTTACAATTGGAGGCCTTATGTCCAAGTTCAAAGTGCCAGGCTCTAGGGGCTGGGTGACAGCCTCTCAACCTTGAGCTTTAGCTCTGCCTCCTGCTCTTGACCCACAGAGCTAGAAGCTTTTCTTCATACAGCTGCTTGCTGCTGAGACTGACAAGCCCAAGGTTGACAAGTAAAAAGGCACAGTTCTGATGTTACCAAATCACATGGCAGGCCATTAATTCAAATCCACTGAAAGTCTCAAGGCCAGTAAAGCATGGCAAGCTGCTGTACAACACGGCTACATGCCAGGTCCATGCATGCAATAAGCTAGAGACCATTCCTGAAGTTGCTTCTTATATTCAGGAAGCAGACCACATCCCTAAAGCAGCTACTCAGCTGCTCCAGAACATTCCACCATGCAGTTAATTACCAATCTTACCATGGGGAATAACTACATCCAGCTGCCCAGCCACTCCACCAGGCCTAGCCAAGTTGACACACAAACTTAACTACCACAATGTCAAACCAAAAAACCAAACCCACTGCCATCAAGTCGATTCCAGTGCATCATAACCATGTAGAACAGAGTAGACAGCCCCATAAGTTTTCCTAGACTATAATCTTTATGGAAGATTAAAGTAATCTTTACTGAACATCAAAGAGTGCAGTCTTCAATATGAATTACACTTCAACATAGAGAAAACAAAAATCCTCACAACTGGAACAGTAAGCAGCATCATAATAAATGGGAAAAAAATCTGAAGTTGTTAAAGATTTTATTTTACTTGGATCCACAATCAATGCCCATGGAAGCAGCAGTCAAGAAATCAAATGATGTATTGCATTGGGCAAATCTGTTTTGCAAAAGACCTCTTTTAAGTGTTAAAAAGCACAAATATAACCTTGAGAACTAAGGTGTGCCTGATCCATGGTATTTTCTTTCCTTCACATTTTATTTTATTATAATTTGGATCAAAGTTTACAGAGAAAATTGGTTTTCCATTCAACAATTTATACACATTTTGTTTTGTGACATTCATTGTAATCCTCACAATGTAACAGCAGTCTTCCCGTTTCTTCCCTGTGGTTATCATTTCCCTTCATCCTTCTTTTCCAGTCCCTTCCTGCCTTCTTAGCTTTTTACCAGGGCAAAGTCTGCCCTTTTGAACTCGTGTGACTGATTGTTACAATGAGTGATACATTTCTGGTATTATTGTTCATCTTATGGGCCTGTCTATCTTTTGGCTGAAAGTTGAACCACAGGGGTTGAGTTCAGTTCCTAGCTTGAAAGGTTTCTAAGGACCATAGTCTTGGAGGTTCCACGAATTTTCATCAGATCAATGAGCATGGTCTTTTTTATGCTTTTTAGTTTTGTTCTGCATTTTTCTTCCCCTCTATCTGGGACCTTCTATTGTGATCCCTTTCAGAGCATTTTCAACTCCCTTAGATGCATGCAAAAGCTGGACAATGAATAAGGAAGACCGAAGAAGAATTGATGCCTTTGAATTATGGTGTTGGTGAAAAATTTGAATATACTGTGAGCTGTCAGAAGAATGAACAAATCTGTTCTTGGAAGATGTACATCAGAATGAGACTTAGAAGTGGGGATGACAAGATTTAATTGCACATCTCTTGAACATATTATCAGGAGGGGCCAGTCACTAGAGAAGGACATCATTCTTGGTAAAGTAGAGGGTCAGCAAAAATGAGGAAGACTCTCAAGGAGATGGACTGACACAACGGCTGCAATGATGGACTGAAACATCACAACAATTGTTGAGAATGGCATAGGACCAGGCAGAATTTCATTCTGTTGTGCATGAGGTCACTATGAGTTGGGACCACCTTTCCAGAACCTAATTACAAGAAGAAGTCAAAAATGCTAATCTTTGCTCTTTCTCTGAACATCTTACTGGTCACTCAGACCTATTGTTTTGAATATATATCTCTAATGCATATAGAATATGGAGGCTTGTTGTAAATTATTCTGAGTATATACTGACAATATACCAAACCAACCAAACCCACAGTGATCAGTCAATTCTGACTCATAGCCACACTACAGGACAGAGTAGAACTGTCCCGTAGGGTTTTCAAGGCTGTAAATCTTTAAGGAAGCAGACTGCACATCTTTCTCTTGGAGCACAGCTGGTGGGCTCAAACTGCTGATGTTCTGGCTGGCAGCCTAGCACTTTAACTTCTGTACCACCAGGGCTCTCCACAACACAGCAAGCATCAAAAGTGGCTTTAAAGAAAATAAAGGAAAAAAAAAATGATACAATGCTGGTGCAAGGTTGTTTTTGTGGTCATTATTTTTCTCCTTCAAATGAAGAGCACAGGACAAAATGAATGGGTTGTACTTTGAGTTTAAATTTTCTATTGTATTCTTTTTGATACTTAACCTGCCACTGGGCTGATTCAACTCAACTCACTGCCGTTGAGTCAAACCCAACTCATAGCAACCCTTCCTTGGGTTTTCGAGGCACTATGGAAATAGACTGCCCAATCTTTCTTCCAAGGAGTGGCTGGTGGGTTTGAACTGCCAGCCTTCTGGTTAGCAGTCAAATGCCTTAGGCACTACGCTACCAGAGCTTCTAACAATGTATAAAATAGATCTTGATCTATAATCAGGATAAAACAAAGGGAGCTCTACTTCCACCAGTTACTGGACACCACTCTTCTGAGAAATACCATTGCTGGTTTCAGAGTCAGTGATTTCATCCACCCCATTGTATGTTTGGTGGGATTTGCAAGCTAAGATGGCAAAATGATATTAAAATAGCAGGAGACAAAAATGGCTAGTGGGGTACAGGACAAAGAAAGTAGCCACTGGAAGCACCTGGTCTCCTTGGCCCTACCCTTGAAGAAGAAAAATTTCAGGAGGATAATTGTCTGCAAGTCCTATTAGGCTCTTGTTGAGGTAATAACACATTATCCCTTTCTTCCAATATTCCTCGACTGCTGAGAAGTACCCTGGTGAACCTTGGCTATGTTCTCAGCATTGTCATTTTCACAGTGGGAACAACAGCATTTGCTTTCTTGGAGGTCTGATGTGTCTTTTTCCCGCGCGGAGATGCTGGCTACCTTGTGGGCCTGCTTGTAAGCCCTGTACTCTCTCAATGTAAAAAGTTCTGCCATTATTGACTTTTACCACCTGCCTCTGACATTCAGACTGATTCTGGCTCATGAGGGAACATGACAACAACATTAAACAATGCAGACCCACTGCTTGTTGACCTCTTATGCCTTGCTTGCTTGCATGTTGAGTACAAAGTCCATTCTCCTACCTCAGCTCCCAGAGAAAGAATTATCCAGGACATAGGGATAACCATGAGATCTGACAATCTCAACATAAACATATTTTATGTAAGTTCACACATAGATTTTTTTTTTTTTAATTGGTATCCTTCACTCAGTCAATAGGGAGAACCAGTCAAATCACTGAAGAAAACAGGGATGTTTTTGGGCAATCTACTTCCATAGTGATACCGCCTCGGAAACCCAAGGAGGGGTCGCTATGAGTCGGGTCCAACTCGAAGGCACATAACAACAACAACAATCACATTTATCTTATCCTGAGACCCAGCAATGCATGAAAGCATAGATTGATACAATTTCTGTTTTACTAAAACAGCTTTTTAATTATTATTTGATAATACTGTAAAATCATTTATACAGTACCTGCTACTTATGGAGGGCTGGGCTAGGCATTACCATATGGGTAGATAAATGCGATCTGGTTGGAGAATGTATTGCTTTTCTATTATTGCTATGACAAATTACCACAAACTCAGAGGCTTAAAATAACATAAGTTTATTATCTTAAAGTTCTGGAGATTGGAGTCTGACTTGGGTCTCTGTGGGCAATAATCAAAGATGTTGGCAGGATTGCATTTCTTCTGGGAGATTTAAGGTTTCTCACTGCCTTTTCCAGTTTCTAGAGGCTACATGCATGCACTGGCTCTTGCTCCCCCTTCTTCCATCTCCAAAGCCAACAGTATTGAGTCTGTCTTACCTCTCTTCCTTAGCCATACCTCCCTCTGCCCTCAGCCAGAAATGGTTCTCCATTTTTAAGGATGCATCTAATTAAGTTGGCCCAGTGCAGATAATCCAGCATAACCTCCCCATTTCAAGGTCCTTAACTTTAGTCACATCTACAAAGTTCCTGTGCCATGTGGGGCGACATGCTCACAGTTTCCTGAGATTAGAGCATGGGCATTTATAGGACACCGTATCACAGAGAGATGTGACAGAGTGGGCCCAGAGGTTAACTTTCCTATCAAACAGTGCCAAGTCCTAATATTTCTCTGAAATTACTCATGTTTTTATTGACCCAATTTGGTCACCATTTCTAAACTTAACATCCATAGCTTGTCATGTAGTATTTGAGCTGTGAAGATTAAAAAAAAAAAAAAAAAATTGAAATGGGTTTGTTTTAGTCACACTCATTTCCCACCAATTCCTGACACAACCATGTTCTTCTCTTGTGTCAGCATCCTTATTTGTTGTGTGCATAGCCTAGTCATTGACCACCCTTCCCAAGCTTCAGAAGGTTCTCTGTCTCCCTTTCTCTCATCTACATTTTCCCCAGAACTTCAAGGTGCAGTTCAGTCTCCATCTCCAAGCATCCAAGGTCACAAATCACCTTATAATTATTCTCAACATATTTCATCCATTTGATACTTATCTCTCAGCTAGATTGTAACATTCCCTGATTCTAAAACATAATATGCCCTTCCTTACTTCCTTATTCCAATAATGTGTACTCTGTGTCCGGCACTGGGCTAGACACTGCAGATAAAAAATGAGGAAAACAAAACACACAGTCCCCCTGCTCAAAAGGCTAATTGCCTATATTAGTTCTTATCTATTGCTATGTAACAAATTACTACAAAAATTAATAGCTTAAAACAATAGAGATTTACATTTACCTCAAGTAGACACACGCCCTGGAGAGAACAATCATGGGAGAAGGAAGGGCTGATTATGCACAGGGAAGTAGCTCAGGGTGCAGAAGAGTATGAAGGGATGGACACTGGGAGGAGGTAACTATGGGGAGGAAGTGGGAGGGGAGCTGCTGCATTGTAAATTTTGGTCAATGACATGAGACAAAGTATATGTGAACTGCTGTATGAAAAGTGAATTTACTCTGTAAATCTTCACCCAAATCCTAATAAAAAAAAAAAAAAAAAACAATAGAGATTTATTATTTCGTTTCTGTGGGTCAGGTATCTGAGCATGGCTTATCTGGGTCCTCAGCTTCTGCATCTCTCATAGGCCGCAAAAATCAGTCAATCAGCACTGAGGCCTCATCTCAACACTTTCTGGGGAAAGAGCCATTTCCAAACTCACTTAAGCACTTCAGTTCCTTGCAGATTGTTGAACTGAGGTCCTCAGCTGCTTACTAGCTGTCAGTTAGAGGCCATTTTTTGTTCCTTGCCATAACGGCCTGTCCATAGCACGGCTCACAACATGGCACCTTGCTTCATCAAAGCCAGCAAGGGAGAGTCTGCTAAAAAGATGGAATACAGTATATACAATAGTATACAGTGTTGTCATGGAAGTAACAACACATCATCTCTGCTGTATTCTATGGACCAGAAAGAAGTAACAGGTTCCACCTGCACTCAGGGAGAGAGGATTATGCAATGGCATGAATATCAGGAGGTGGAGATCATTGGGACCATCTTAGAGTCTGTCAGCTGTCAGACTGCACCTTAGGCTTAGCTGAGGCAGAGACTGTTGTTATTCAAGACATTTGGATGAGGTGAAACTGCAAATGAGACAAGGCCTGTGAAGTAGAAGTCCATAGTGCTATAGCATTTTCTGGTAGGAGTATACGAATTAGATTAGTTAGGATAGGAGAAACTTTTCTTGAGAAAGAAGCAATTGAACAAGAAACTAAAATTGGAGTAGGAGTTAACTAATGATTTTTTAAATTGTATCTTTCCT
This sequence comes from Orycteropus afer afer, assembly GCF_000298275.1. Lineage (NCBI taxonomy): Eukaryota > Metazoa > Chordata > Mammalia > Tubulidentata > Orycteropodidae > Orycteropus > Orycteropus afer. The sequence continues at coordinate 5,436,316 of NW_006921589.1, forward strand.
TCTTTTTCTTCTGCTCTGTTTCTGAGTCACTCACTTAAGCTGTAGTTATTCAGGGAACAAAAGATATGGAGAACCTTGTATTTCACATCAGATGAGCTCACTCCAGAAAGATGCAGAGCATAGATCATCTCCTTAACAATAATAACCAACAGGGAAGGGAACTAAATGGCTACCATTTCCAAGGTTCTCATTTGTGGAAATATCACCTTGATGTTAGCAAGATAGAAAAAAAACTTAAAATAGATTATATTGATTCAAACTTCCTTAAAAGCAAAAAAATAAAAAAAGGAAAGAAAAAAATTTGTCACGACTTCCTACAGCTGTGGGAAAGAATTAACTAAATACTGGGCCAAGAACTCTACTTGAGTAGTTCTGGCCATTAAGACAAAGTACTGTTGCCTTTCTTCTCCTGTTTTCTCTTTACACACTGGTCTCAAAGAAGTGATTATGTCATATCTTACACAATTCATCTCACACTGAAATGAGGAATTCAAGATACATGTATTGATATATATATATATATATATATATATATATATATATATATATAAAACTGTAAAATATTCCTTTGCCTTAGTAAATAGGACCTATAATGACATTATATAACTTTCTTGGGGATACGAGGACATCTTTAGGAAAACCATTGATTGTTCTGTTTATAAGAATCAGGGAAAGGGTGGGGAAGTAGAGTAGGAATGTGACTGACTTTTAGGCTTTCTTCCGCACGTCCCTCGTTCGGTATTGCTTCTTGTCTGCTCCCACATGATTCAGCTATCCTCTTCTCTGAGTTACTTCAAGTCCTTCAGGCTTTCTATTGACCTCTCTCTGATTTGTAATTCATTGCAACCAAGGAAGATGGCAGTTTCTACAGGGAGAACCCAGACATTTTAGTATATGGAATTGGAGGCTAGTATCACACACAAGGGAGCTCTGGTAGAGTAATGCCTAAGGCACCTGACTGCTAACCAGAAGGCTGGCAGTTCAAGCCCTCCAGCCACTCCTTGGAAGGAAGGGTGGGCAATCTACTTCCGTAGTGATACTGCCTCGGAAACCCAAGGAGGGGTCGCTATGAGTTGGGTCCAACTCGACGGCACATACAACAACAGCATCGCACACAATCCTCAATTAAACATTACGTCTGAAGAGGATTCCATTCCTTTCCAAAAGAAAGTTATATGGCCTATATTACAGCTCTGGTCACTGCTCAGAACACCTTACATTTATTTCTGTATTTAAAACTATTTTCTACATATCTGAAAGTCACAGAAATTAACCACCAAAAAGAAAGGGTTGTGATGTTATTTTTGTGTAAATTTGAGGTGATAGATAATCCTGCTTTCTGAAGCAAACTGCCTGGGTTATAATGTCCATTATTTTCTCTTTCTGAAATTTTCATACTTGTAGGTACATGTCTGATCCAGAAGGCAGGAAGTTTGTTAACTGGATCAGGTGTAATATGGTGACTTGAAGTATTGATCTGCATTACTGATAATATCAAGAGTTCATAAAATAGTTCTATTCTAGATAATCCCAATTTTGATGGAACTGAAAAAGCCAATGTAATAAATTGCCATTATATTACAAGTAAAACTCCCTACAAAGAATTTCTCACTTTGTTTATTTCTCATATTTGAGAGGATTCTTTAAAGTGTTCACTTTGTGCACTTTGCTTTTGGATAGGATGGAATAAATTCCAGCAGAACAATGTTCCTATAGAGAAAAACTAGAAAAAAAAACATAAAATACCAAGCTTCTTGTTAAAGGCATCAGAGAGATGACCAATCAATGATGAATGGAACGGCTAAGATTCCAGAGAAAGAAGCACAGATTGGTAAAATGCTTTCCCTCTGGTCCCATTTACTGACTGGGCCAAGCTGAGAGGCTGAGAATTCAGATTTGGTAGGGGCAGGAGAACAGGAAAACCATCAAGCTTTTGAAAATTATGTGGAGCTGAATGACAAAGTTGGAAGTTTGATAGGCCTCAAACACAGAAATAATTTCCCTCTCAAGACATTTGTTAAATTCCAAAGCTTTGTGTGATAGGAGCTCTGGTGGTATAGTGCCTAAGGCATTTGACTGCTAACCAGAAGGCTGGAAGTTTAAACCCATAAGCCACTCCTCAAATGGAAGACAGGCCAATCTACTTCCATAGAGATACTTATGATAGGATGCTAAAAAGCTAAGCACAAATTCAGAAAAATCAGCAGGAAAAGAAAATTACCTTCAGAGAAGCAACAATCAATAGACAAATTTTCACTAGAAAAGATGGAGAGCAGAAAACAATGAGATAATGTAAAGTGCTTTTAAAAAATACCTGCTGACTAAAGTTCTGTACCCAGTAAAGCTGTGCTGCTGAAAATGAAAGTAAAAGGAATAATAAATAAAAGATGTTATCAGATTAAAAAAAAAAAAAAACAGCTGAAAGATTTTTTTCCCATCAAACCTGAACTAAGAAATATTCAAGGGAGTCTTTTAGCAAGAAGGAATTTGTCCCAGGTGAAACACAAAACTATAGGAAAGAATAAAGAGCAATAGAAATGGTGAATGTGGAAAATAATAAATGAATATCAATCGTTCCAACAAGAATGCTTATGTCTCATGTTGTTGTTGTCAGGTACAGTTAAGTCAATCCCAACTCACAGAGACCCTCCATACAACAGGACGGAACACTGCCTGGTCATGCATTCATAGTATTTTAAACTCTGGAATTAGAGAGGCGAACAACACTAACACTAAGAGTGAGAGGGGTAGATGGAGTCAAAGTGTTCTAAGAGTCTAGTTTTATCAGAGAATGAGCAAAGTAATTCTATTTTTTAGACTACAATAAGGCAAGGAGGCATGTTTTAATCCCTACTTAGCTACTAAGAAAATAGTATAACATTTATAATTTACACATTAATATAGTGAGAATAAGAAATAATAAATACAGTGTATTGATCCAAAAGAACACACCCAGGTAGAGGAAAAGATCAAATAGAAAGTAAATACTAAGAGGACAGATAGAAATCCAAATAGATCAATAATCCTTTTAAATGTCAATGGTCTACATAGTTCAATTAAAGGCAAAGATATTTAAGCCCTCTACATTGAAAACTATAAAATATCAGTGAGAGAAATTAAAGAAAGTTTAAATAACACCATGTTATTGGTGTTATTTAGCTGAAAAACTCTATATTGAAAAGATAGCTATGCCCAATAAATTGATCTATAGATTCAATGCATCAATGCAACGTCAATCAAAATCCCAATTGGTTATTTCAAAAAATTGACATGATATTAAAATTTATATGGAAACACAAAAGACCAAGAAGAGTTGAGGCAAGTGTTGTAGATGAATTTATAAGTCTCAGTTTTTCAATATGGGAGCCCTGGTAGCATAGTGCCTAAGGCACTTGACTGCTAATCAGAAGGCTGGCAGTTGAAACCCACCAGCTGCTCCTCAGAAGGAAGATGGGGCAATCTACTTCTGTAGTGATACTGCCTCGGAAGGGCAAGGAGGGGTTGCTATGAGTGGGTCCAACTTGACGGCACATAACAACAACAACAACAATAGTATAATATGAGGTAACAGGTATTAATAGCCTTCTACTGGCCTCACCGTGGATGGAATGTACTTCCTTGGTCTTGATTTTGCAGGGTGGCCATGTAACTTGCCTAGTACAATGAGAGAGGAAAGCATTTTGTGCAAGCCCAAGCATGGAATGTGTTTCCAAGGTTTGGTCTGTTCTCCTTGACTTTGCGGTCACCAAGAGCACATACTCCTGGTAGCCACTACCACTTCAGCCTAGGTTCCCTCTGGAGTAGGGCCACTCAACCCACCTACCTATGTCCAGCCTGAAAGAAAGCCACCACACTGCATCCACAGATGCAAGAGCATGAGAATAAGTGCCTGTTGTTGAACACCATCAAATGTTGGGGTGGTATGTTACATAGCACTGCTGTAGAAATAGCTGACTTGAATCCCTTGCTTGTTTGCTTTGCTATGTATTACATTTAACTAAAATATGACTGAAAAGTAAGAAGCCAGACACTAAGAACAGTTACCCTGTGATTCTCTGTATTTAAAGTTCACAGATAGGCAAAACAAATATATGGTGAAAGAAGTTAGAATAGTGGTGATCCTGTGGAAAGTGTTGACTGGAAAGTGGAAGGGAGGGGCTTTTAGGGTGCTAAAAATGTTTTATGTAACTACCACCTGAGTAGTAGTTACACGGTTGGACACATTTCTGGGGAAAAAAATAAACAACTTTAAGTTTTAAGGTTAGATTGTGTAGTTCCTTGTTCTAAGTTATACCATAATTCAATAAAAAGAATTTGAATTACTGAGGGAATAAACTGAACGAATCTCATTTGTCTTATTGACGAGGCGTTGCCTTCTGCTTGGCACATTCCTCACACTCGAGTTAAAGTTCATTTCTTTGCTCACACTGACTGAGACTTGAAAATGATGAAAATTCAATGAAAAAAGATAAATGGATTCCATTTACAGGCAAGAACAATCTGTAAGTTTATTGACTGACCAGTGAATAAATGTAGGAACTAAATAAATACAGGAACTGTGGTAAATCTACAGAGTAATAGTAACATGACAAAAGCCCTCAGAGTGGAGAAACAAAATACAGGCCCTGAAATATATAAAACATTTGTAAAATAGCATAAGAGGAAATTAATGCAGTGTTGTAAAACTAGATTTCTCTAAAGTACAGTCCACTCTAAAATTTTATTTTCAGTCATAGGAAGGCTTACCTCTCCTGTACTCCTCTCATTTTCATTTTTACTAATCATTTACATTCTTTTTATATTTGAAAAAAATATATAATACATTTGCCAATTAAACAGTTTTGTGATATCAGTTACATTAGTTATGTTGTGAAACCATTACTCCTAATGAACACCAAATTTCCCATCACTGCAAATAGAAACTTACTGCTTTCTAAACAATATCTCCCTCTCTTCTTCTCTCTCACCCTTGATAACCACTAATAAACTTTATTCTCTATCAAACTCACTGCCGTTGAGCTGTATCCGAGTCATAACGACCCCTCCTTGGGTTTTCAAGGCAGTATCACTAAGGAAGTAGATCGCCCAATCTTCCTTCCAAGGAGTGGCTGCTGAGTTTGAACTGCCAGCCTTCTGGTTAGCAGTCAAATGCCTTAGGTGCTATCCCAGCAGAGCTCTGTTATTTTCTATCCAGTTGCCTCTTCCTATAATTTCATGTAAGTGGGATAATACAATTCCTTTTGTGATTGACTTATTTCACTCAGCGTAGTCTTTCCAAGGTTCATCCATATTGTAACATGCATCAAGGCTTCATTTCTCTTTACTTCATTGCTGTTGTTGTGTGCTGTCAAGTCAATTCTGGCTCATAACACCTTTAAAGGACTATGCCATGGTTTCCCTAGGTTGACTATTATCTTTTGGGAGCAGATGGCCTTGTCTTTCTCCAACAAAACTGTTTGTGGGTTTGAACTACTGACCTTTCAGTTAGCAGCCAGCACTTAACCATTGTGTCATCAGGCCTCTTTATCAGCTGAGTAGTATTCCATTGTATGTATGCACTATACTATGTTTATGCATTCATCCTCTGATGGGCAATTAAGCTGTTTCCACTTTTTAGCTACTGTGAATAATGCTGCAAAGAACACTGGTGCATGTATAATTCTACTCTCTTTCAGAACATGTAAAAAGATGTCTGTAATAAATATGCTAAAATTTAAATGCATTTCTATTTGTTAGAATGATTTTTCAATCACATGATTTAAAACTTCTTCTCTTTCTGAGTAAATATCTGTAAAGACTGAGTTAAAACTATCATAAAACCCATAAAGCAAAGCTCCAAATCATTAAGCTCGGGAAAAATCTGGGTTTTATTGCCTATTAAAAGCTAAGGAAAGGAGGAGGGTCAAGTCACTACTCTTAAAATGAAAAAGCATTTAGAAGACATGGAGATGTGGGATATTAAGAGTTCAAGGGGAGCAAGAGAAAGTTGCCCAGATAAGGCCCTGACAAAATCTAGTGTGACTGCGGTCCCTGGTTGCCTGGACCAGCCCTGGGTAAATCCTATTGTCCGAATAACCTGCCATGTTTAGCCTTGATGTTTTTGGCTGTATTGCAATAACCCCGGTTATGTCTGATAGAACTCGACTTTGAGATTGTAGCTACTCCCAGTCTCTCATCTAACTGTAAGAGAGACACACGTACGATAAGGACTTTCATTTGAACATGTAGTTAAATCTGAAAAACACCCAGTAAAAATCTTCCCTCTTGATACTACCCAGATATAAAATAACTAACACTTTCCACCCCAGGGGTCTCGGTGCAATGGGGTTTGCTCAGATGACAGGGACTGGAGATGGGTGGTGGACAAAGTATTGGATGCTGCTATCTCTTTCAGCCACTTGGTGTACCAGCCAGTTATCTGACTTTGGGCTGCAGTCTATGAAATGCAGGACACTAATAGTCTGAGAAGGAGCTCTGGTGACACAGAGGCTAAAGCATTGGACTGCTAACCAAAAGGTAGGCAGTTTGAAGCCACCAGCTGCTCTGTGGGAGAAAGATGAGGCAATCTGCTTCCATAAAGATTTACAGCCTTGGAAACCCTATGAGGCAGTTTTACTCTGTCTTATAGTGTCACTGAGTTGGAATCCATTGTAGTATTCCATTGTATGGAATGTGGGTTTTTTCGTTTGAACAGACTGAGATTGGGTTGTCAATGACTTCATTCCAGTTGGATCAATGACAAACTCCACAGAAGCAGCAGTCAAGAAATCAATGTAACTCACTAGGCAAATCGCCTGCAAAAGAACAGCTGGTGGTGGTGTTAAAAAAAAAAAAGCAAAGATAACACTTTGATGACTAAGATGTGCCTGAGTGAAGCCATTGCCTCACATGCATGTGAAAACTGGACAATGAAAAAGGAAGATAGAAAACTGATGCATTTAAACTGTGGTGTTTGGTGAAAAATATTGAATAGACCATGGACTGTCTGTAGAATGAACAAATCAGTCCTACAAGAAATATAACCAAAGTTCCTTAGAGAGGAAGATAGTGAGACTTCAGCTTGCTTGATCTAGATCAATCTCTAGAACTGGACAGCAGCAAAGCTAGAGAAACCCTGGATGAGATGGAGTAACACAATAGGCGCAACTATGGGCTCAAGCAAACCTACAATCATGAAGGAGACAAAGGACTAGAACAAGTTCTGTTCTGTTCTATGTAAGGTTTCCATGAGTTGAACCCAACTTGCTGGCACCTGACAACAACAGCCAGGCTACCAACTGGTGGGTTCAGTGGACAACATGAACAATTACAGCTAAAGGGAACACAAAATAAGTGTAGGGAATAGAGGCTATGTAGTCCTGCCAGAGAACGTACAGAGAACAGTGTGACTGGTCTTCTAGAGTAGTTTTGATAGTTTGCTTTATGGTGTAAATCAATAGCTGATGGCTAATCAGGAGAAAAGACCTGGTGATCTGCTCCTGTGAAGATTTCAGCTTAAAAAAACCATATGGGGCAGTTCTACTCTTTCCTACAGGGTTGCTATAGGGCAGAATTGACTCAACAGTATGCAACATTTATTTTATTGTTTGATTTTCTTGTATTATTTTTCATTAAACCCTTTCAGCAGTAATGAATTCAAAAAAGTGCATATTTAATAAATTAAATTGAATTTTCATTTCTTAAGAAAGTTTATGTTCAGAGGATATTTCTACATGTGTATTTGCATATGTTGCAAATATATCCATCAATACAATAGAGCATACGGGGGCAAAGTTATGAAACTTCTTAATCATAACCAAATGCCTTTAGGAAGTGAATTACTGGGCCTGGGGGTGCAGGACCATAGTAAATCGACACCAAGGTCAATTGGTATATCAAAGCCCACAAAAACCATATTCTACACTCTATTTTGATGAGTAGTGACTGTGACCTTGAAAGCTCATGAGCAGCCATCTAAGGGGCAACTATTCGTCTCTCTCTGCCCGGAGCAAAGAAGAGTGAAAAAAATCAAAGATACATGGAAACAATTAGTCCAAAGAACTAATGGACCATGTGACCATGGACCCCAGCCTCCATGACCCTGGGACCAAAAGAACTAGATGGTGTCCAGCTACCACTGAAAGGTATCACAACAGGAGGTCCTGGATAGAGTGGGGAGAAATGTGGAACAAAACTCAAAATCATAAAAAAGACAAGGGTCACTGGTCAGACAGACACTGATGGAACTTCTTGAGACTTTGACCCTTAAATACTCTTTAAGCCTGAAATTACTTCCATGGCTCTACTTTCAGTCAAACTATAGACAGGCCTATAAGGTGAACAATAATACCAGGGAGATATGGACTCCTTAGAACAATCAACCACAGAAATCAAAAGGGGCAGCATTTGCCCAGGAATAAATCTCAGAAGGCAGGAAGGAATAGGAGAGAAGCATTGTGTTAGACTGGGTTCTCTAGAGAAGCAAAACCAGTAAAGCTTATACAGAGTGAGAGAAAAAAAGAGATTTATCTTATGAAAATGGCTCACACAATTATAGAAGCTGGCAAGTCCCAAGTTCTTGGATCAAACGTCAAGCTGGAGGCTTTTCCCGACTCACACAGCTGCAAGGCTGATGAGCTCAAGGCAGGCAGGCAGTATACTGGCTGTTGACTCCAGCGAATGAAGAATCCAAGATCTGCAGGCCGAATGGTGGATTGTTTGCTCACAGACTGTTGTAGGTAGCACAACAGAATCCCAATTCACAGAAGAGTGTCTCTTTTCCCAGGATGTCCATAAATACATTGGAAGCAGCCCACACCCCTAGGGAAATGCCTCTCAATGAATTGGCTGCTCACACATAAGCGTCTGATCCCATCATGGAAACAACCCACATCAGAATTGCTTAAACCACACAAAATTGTGGTCCAGCCAAGACACACAGCTCCAACTATCACAAGGATGAATGGAAACAGTAATCACAGGGAGAGAGTGGGAAGAGTGCTGTTGCTTTGTGGGGATTGCAATGAATATCAAAAAAACAAAATGGAAAACCAATTTCCTCTGTAAACTTTCACCCAAATCACAATTTAAAAAAAAAAAAAAATCACGTTTCATGGTGAACATGTAACTTGCATAAAATATTTTTCAATATTGGTCACCCACTATGTGGCCATATTGTTAAGGACCACATAACAATAACTAGACTCAAATCTACCATATCAGCATCTACTTCAGAAGTTGGTATTCACCTAAGAAGACTTTGCCCCAAAATGACGATTTGATGAATGTATTTGCAGAAGCTGGAACATACTGTTCTATGAAGCGTGGCTTTTCATTTAAATCAAGTGATGGTTCTGAGTTAATTTAACTTATTTTTACTACCAGGTTTTCTCTGCACATGAGAAAAAAAAATCAAAGTGATAGTTGCTGCTGTGTTGGCTCCATTAATAGGAGAAAAACTTTGTAAGCAGTGAACTGAAACCTATTTTATATCAGTGTCATCACACACTTCAAATGGAAATCACTGAAGTTAATTCCAATAATGGTTCATCTTTTTCAACTAACTCATGGAATCAAAATGTAAATTTTGAAAGTTAATTAGGTCAAAAATGGAATATTTGGCTATTGTGAATGCTGTTATAAATTTAGTTTAAAAGTTCAATATTGAAGATAAAGTTTTATGTGTTGTTTTATTATAATAGTGATAATATGAATACAATTTTGGTGCAGAATAATGCCATGATAAAAATGACATTCTTTCAAAATTAAAAAAATTATAAAGCAGAAATGTAGTTGGAATATTTTATGTGGTACATACAAATTGTAATTGTATCCAAACAAGTGATAGTATTCTACCATTAAGAACAAAAGCCATAAATGTCAAAATACACTATTTCACTACACAAATAGTTAACTAACCTCCAAATATTTTGTGGTGAAAAATGCTGAATTAAAATTTTCCCTGACTTATTAAGGAATTATAATTTGGATTTTAGAAATGTTTGAACCTTAATAGAATTTCCTTCCAAATCAACCTGTCTTCCAACAGTATTAAACATTTTCTAAATGAATTATCTAAATTTTGGAAGCATTTTTTTAAATCAATCAATTCTGTAATCATGTTGTTGTTGTTGTTGTTATGTGCCGTCGAGTCGGCCCTGACTCATAGCGACCCCTCCTTGGGTTTCCGAGGCAGTATCACTACGGAAGTAGGATTGCCCAACCTTCCTTCCGAGGAGTGGCTGGTGGGTTTGAACCGCCAGCCTTCTGGTTAGCAGTCAAGTGCTTTAGCCACTATGCTACCAGAGCTCCTTCTGTAATCATAGCATTCAATAAATTGTACACTAAGAAATACCCACTTCCAGAGCTTTTCCACTGTGGTTTTTTTTTTTTTTTTTTTTGGAGGTGGGGAGGGCGAGAGAGCTCATAAGCAAAAAATCATTGAAATTTATCCCAATAAACCTTGGGAGGAATTGAACAAACTTAATAATGAGAATTCAAAGAATGTGCAACATTCAGTATTGGAGATTGTTGTTGTTGTTGTTATGTGCTGTTGAGTCGGACCCGACTCATAGCGACCCCTCTTGGGTTTCCCAGGCAGTATCACTATGGAAGTAGATTGCCCCATCTTCCTTCCGAGGAGTGGCTGGTGGGTTAGAGCTGCCAGCCTTCTGCTTAGCAGTCAGGTGCCTTAGGCATTACGCTACCAGAGTTCCCATCTCAAAGACTAGGAAGAATCTTTTAATGGAGCTATTTTTTAACTGAATAAATTTATTTTCTGAACCACATGGAGTAAAATTCAGATGGTCTTTGCTGAATAGCCTTAAAAAATTGACAAAAATTAAAGAATCTAAATTTGAACAACAAAATAAGTCACAAAAAGAATCTGAAACGTAGAACTTATTTAATTACTTTTCTCTTGAAAATATAATTTTTGAAGAAATGTCACCTTACTGGAGTAAAAATGACAATACCCATGAAATTTTCAAATGTCAATGGGAAAAATGACAATGGGGGATAGTCTCCATTTAGCAGAATGTGATCTGTGTTCATCAGATACTCAGCAATTGTGGACACCATCGTTTCTCAATTAAAACTTGAGTCAGTTAGAAATATCAATAACAACATTTATTAAAAGAGTCAAAGTATCAGCAAATTACTTTTACAAACCATAAGATGATACCTCGAGATTTCAAATTCTATACCACTTTGAAATTTGAAAATTTTCCAAACTTGAAAAGAATACATTCTTCAGAAAACAGAAGTAACAGAAGTGATGGAAACAAAGGTGGCTAAGAAACTTAGCAAAGTTTGTGAACGCGGACCAAGAAAAATTATTCTGCTTAAGTTATTTTTCCATGTTCAGAAAATCTGTTTATAAAACTTTTAAAAAACTTTTTAGTTTAAAGTACACAAATATCAGTTATTTTACTTTTTGAAAGAATTTTTTTAAATAGTTCTTCAGTATAATATTTTATTGGTCTGTAAATAAAATAAATGTATTTGTCTATAAATAAATATTTCAAAATCATATAACTTCTTTTTAGCACACCTTTTCACTTTCAAGAGTGTCCTACTTTGACAAAAAATATATCAAAGCAAAAGCAGATAGGTTGTGGGAGAAAGATAAAGGAAGTAATATTTAGAGAGCAACTGAAATAAGTATCATTGTTATTTTATGAGAGCTTGTTAATTTACTCGAGTGCACCCAATCACTAGGTTCAATGTAAGCCTGTTGTTGTTGTGTGCCTTCAAGTAGATCCGCAACCCTATAGGACAGAGCAGAACTGCTCCATAGGGTTTCAAAGGCTCTTCCCAGGAGTAGAGTGCCAGGTCTTTTCTCCTGCAGAGCTGCTTGTTGGGTTTGAACCACTGAGCTTTCAGTTAGCTGGCGAACCCTTAACCACTGCACCATCAAGTCTCCTAAATGTACACCCAGTCTTATTTTAAGTGTAGTCTATATCGTATTCTGTCCTAGGAGGATCTGTACATGGAACTTTTAACGTATTCACTACCTGGTTTTCCTCAGGCTGCTCTTGAGAATTATTAACCACCATTAATGGATAAATTCCTGTTGCTGTTCACTACATAGAGTTGCCCATGTGAGCAGCACTTTGATTGCAAATCAACACCTATAGTTAAGAGCATCTATATTTAAAATTGGGAGATCTGGTAGCATAGTGGCTAAGGCACTTGACTGCTCACCAGATGGCTGGCGGTTCAAACCCATCAGCCACTCCTTGGAAGGAAGGTTGGGCAATCCTACTTCCGTAGTGATACTGCCTCGGAAACCCAAGGAGGGGTCGCTATGAGTCGGGGCCGACTAGACGGCAAATAACAACAACAACAAAAACACAGCTCTTATCTCATTCCTTCTGTTGTTAAAGAAACCTTAGAAAACTTATGCATTGATAGAATGAACTATTACAACAACAACAACAGCAACATATTTAAAATTCTCTGCTATATAACAGAACAAAGGAGCTCTGGTAGCATAGTGCCTGAGGCACTTGACTCTAATCAAGGAGGGGTCGCTATGAGTTGGGGCCGACTCGACAGCACATAACAACAACAACAACAGAACAAAAGATGGAGACATAATTTTCTTTATATAAAGTTGAAGACCATTATCTGCCACAAAGTGATAACTTTTCATAAACAAAGTTTGATTGAGCTATGAAAACTGGTTTTCCAAACAGGACTTAGGAACTCGAAGGAGAAAAAGAAGGTAGTTGATTAAAGAATCCCTTAGAAGAATAATAACTGACTTGACTGAGTATACAGTATATACTTCACAAGCATTATTTCATTGACCCTCACCACACACTGGGAAATAAGAACCATTATGAACCCCATTCAATTGATTAGAAAACTGAGTCCCAAACAGATGAGTACAGAGAAAGAAATGACACAGCTATAAAGGGATGAGCTTAAATTTCAACACAGACAGCACTTCTGAGGAATTTGTGTCTTTAATTTAGGTTCTTAAATACTACTGGGAGTCCCTGGTGGTGTAAATGGTTACTGTACTTGGCCGTGAACCAAAGATTAGAGAGTCATGTCTACCCAGAGGTAGTGGAAGAAAGACTTGGTCATCTATTTCCAAAAATCAGCCATTGAAAACCCTATGGAGCACAGTTCTAAGCTGACAAACATGGGGTTGTCAGAAGTCAGTATTGACTTGATAGCTAATTGTTGGTTAGTTGGCTGAATTCATACTGATATAGGACCATGTAATCAAGTTGGTCAAACAGATCTGACTTCTGACTAGGAGAATCTGTTTTCCTTGCTCTGGGTAGCTACACTTCATTATTGCCCTCATTTATAAAGAAATTTACAAAGCAAAAAATCTTGTGGCTATAAACACGAAGTCTCGTCAACTGGATTCCTACTGTGTCGCTTCAAAACACCCTTCTCCACTACTCTCACTGCATCACACTCCCCCCATCTGGTGGCAGCATACATGCACAGCAGGGAAGAAAACGATGTCTCAAAACCACGTTTAGTGGTAAACTTGCGAAATATCTGTCCTTTTCACTATTAATTATAGCATTCAGGATTTTTCACATTTTAGAAGATCATATTTTGACATCAAAGTTTTAAGAGCTGACAAAGTACATTAAAATAAAATGCAGCCTGTTTCACTTTAGTAAAAGCAAGTTTATCTATGTGAATCGTGCCGCATTCAAAGAAAATATTATTAAGAAAATAAGGGTCAAGTTAAATTACTGTAAATATTATTCATAGTATTATATTCAATTCTAAACATTAAACAGATTTAGATAACAGATAAAGAATAGATAAACATAGATAAAGAATCAAGAGTTAAATCTGAAATTGAAATGACTATTTTGATGCTAGTTGTAGTTAAAAAAAATTGAAAACAAATGAAAAAACATGTTCATATGTTTTGGAGTATTTTATGCATAGAAAAATATTGAAAACAAATATTATAGAAAGACATAGATGATTAGGATATGGATGATTATTTATTTATTTATTTCTCTAGTAACATCTTCCAAATAGTATCTTACATATAATAGGAGGTACCTAGTGTTTGTGGAAGCTCTGATGGCATAGTGCCTAAGGCATTTGACTGCTAACCAGAAGGCTGGCGGTTCAAACCCACCAGCCACTCCTCGGAAGGAAGGTTGGGCAATCTACTTCCATAATGATACTGCCTTGGAAACCCAAGGAGGGGTTGCTATGAGTCGGACCTGGCTCGACGGTAGTGGGAGCTTGAGAACAAGCATGTGTAATGAAGTTGTCAAGGATTTCATTTTAGTTGGATCCACAATCAGCTCCCATGGAAGCATCAGCCAAGAAGTGAAACGATACATTGGGCAACGCTGCTGCAAAAGACCTCTTTGAACTGTTTCAGAGCAAGGATTTCACTCTAAGGACTAAGGTACACCTGACTCAAGCCACCATTTTCAATCACCTCATATGCATGTAAAAGCTGGATAATAATTAAGGAAGACTGAGGAAGAATTGATGTCTTTGAATTATGGTGTTGGCAAAGAATATTGAATGTGCCATGGGCTGCAAGAAAAATGAACAAATCTGTCTTGGAAGAAATGCAGCCAGAACATTCCTTAGAATCAAGAATGGTGAGACTTCATCTTACATATTGGACATCTTATCAGGAGGGACCAGTCCCTGGAGAAGGACATTATGCTTAGCAAAGTACATGGTCAATAAAAAAGACCTTCAACAAGACGGATTGACACCATGGCTGCAATCATAGCAACAAAGCAATGATTGTGAGGATGGTGCAGGACCAAGCAGTGTTTTGTTCTGTTATGCATGGGGTCTCCATGAGTCAGAACCAACTTAACAGCACCTAACAACAACAAAGCCTTTCACTTTGAGGTATTTTGTTGGGCAGCCATAAGAAACTAATATAGAAAGCAATAGTTGGGACTGCCAAAGGAATGCAAGAGTTCTGAAGACTCAGCTCTGGCCTCTGGCCTTATTTAGAGAGCAAGTGGACCTGGAGGAATGGAGAGAGCTAGTGAGGAGCAGTCTCTGAGAAGGAGAAAACCATAAAACAACCAAAAGGAGAAATAAAAGTAGGAGGTTGCGAATGCACCATTAGTGTGGCATTGATGTGCTTGTCAAAGGTGGTCTTTGTGTGGGGTAGGCTACCAGACAGAGAGCAGGGAGAAATGCTAGAGGAGGTGGTTGGAAGGAAATAGGGGCTAGCATCATCCCAACCTTCAAAATTATACAAGCTTTTAATGTTGCTAAAGTACAAGAAATAGAGCAAAGATCAAACCCACTACGTCTCAACTAGATCATTTTTGTATCATAGGATCAGCTTTATTCCTAACAAAAATCTTAGGAAGCAAATTAAAAGTTGCATAGGAGAGTGGTGATAAAGTTCAGTCACAAACTGAGACAGAAAAGTCTTTTTACCTGCTGTTTTGAATCGTATAATTATTTTTAAACACACTATGGGTGGGTTGCTATGTATGGGTATAATCTGTGAAACCATTATGTTGTTGTTGTTGTTGTTATGTACCATCAGGTTGGACCTGACTCATAGCGACCCCTCCTTGGGTTTCCAAGGCAGTATCACTACAGAAGTAGATTGCCCCATCTTCCTTCCGAGAAGTGGATGGTGGGTTTGAACCACCAGCCTTCTGGTTAGCAGTCAAGTGCCTTAGGCACTATGCTACTAGAGCTCCCATATACCAATATGATTTTTCAATCTATTTAAAATAAAATGAAAATACTCATCCAAAACAGGTTATAAGGAAGCATATAAGCAACATGCCCAATTTTTTTCTAAAATATTAAAAGTATTAACAAACGACTCTCATAGTAGAGTCTGACCTGCCCTTTCACTCAATAAATTATTACTGAGTGCTTGTTATGTGCCTGCCAGGCACTAAGTACATAACAACTGCATCAAACAAAGCTCTTATTCTAGTGAAGGTTAAACTTGAAGCTAGGCATGGGGACAGCAGTAGACAGACAATAAACAAGTAACATGTCAGCTCATGAAAACTGCTGTCAACAAGACAGAGACTGAAGGAAGGCAATAGAGAGTGATGGGGCTGCTTTTCATAGAGAAGTCAGAGAAAGCCACTTGTGATATTTGAACAGAGATATAAAGAAAAAAAAGAAATGGGTGAACCATACAAAACATTCTAGGCAGAAGGCATAGCTGGCACAAAGGTTCTGTGGTGGCAAGCAAAGAGGCCAGTTAGTGTAGGGAGTGAGTGTGCGTGTGTGTGGTGGGTGGAGTAGAGGAGAAGGGACTGGTAGAGAATGAAGTCAGTGTTCATTAGAAGGTGGGCAGGAAATGGAGACCCTGAAAGAAATTGAGGCTAAGGAGCTCTGGTGGCATAGTGCCCGAGGCATTTGAGTGCTAACCAGAGGGTTGGCAGTTCAAACCCACCAGCCACTCTGCAGAAGGAAGATGGGGCAATCCATCTACATAAAGATTATTGCCTCCAAAACCCAATGGGGGTCTCTATGAGTCTGAATCAATTTGATGGTAGTGAGTTTGCTTTGGGTTTTTGAAAGAAATTGACAGGAGATTTGATTTTACCACTACGTGAGATAGATATCCTTCCCATTAAATAGTTAAGAGCAGAGGATGGCTTGACTTAGATTTGAAAGGACCCCTTTGGCGGCTGTGTGAAGAATCTGCTATAAATGAGGGAGGAGAGAGGGTGGAAACAGGAAAACCAGCTAGACTACTGTTGCTGAGACCAGACAAGAGATGATGATGGCCTGGATCATGTTCATAGTAGTGGTGATGGTGAGACATGATTAGATTCAGACTGTATTTGAAAGGTAGAGCCAACAGAACTAGCTGATTTTGAATACCACACAAAGAGAACATTAACAGGCTCCTTCAGTGTTTCAGAAATTCACTCAAATTGTTGTCATTCACTCACATTTGGAAAATTGTGGAAGAACAAGTTTTGGAAGAAAGGAAATAAATATTTCCATTTGGACATATAACATTTAAGATACTTTTTTGATATCTTAATGGAGAAGTCAGGTGAGCTGTTAAATTTATGGTTCAAGTTCAAGAGAGAAGTCTGGAATGAAGATAAACATTTAGGAGTCACCAGTGTATAAATGTTACATTTCTGCTACAATAAATTGTTACTAAAGAATCTGAAACATGTATTTATCAGCCTGAAACAGAATTCATAAATCAATTTTTCTAACTCCCCAACATGAAAATATATTCTCAGAAAGAGCCTGAAAAATAAAAGCAAAGCAAATTTATAATAACTAAGATAAACAATATTTGAAAGCCTCTGTACTGAGGATAATATTTTATGAAACTGTAATCTTTGTGTCTTTGCTTGGAACCATTAAATAAGGAAAAGGACATCGTGAAGTCAACACAGTACATACACCTGAGCCAACAATGGAATACTTAGTAAAAAAAAAAAAAAAAAACCTCTAATATTTCATTGCCAAAAGTCATGTTCTAGATTCTTTCTCTAGTTTTTCCTCTCCTATCACTAATTACTTAAGAAAATCAAATTAATGCTGAGTGAAAATTGCAAATCTCAGCCTTACAGGCACAAAAATGGTTTGTGTTAGGAACATCTAGGAAGCTGAACAACAAAATCTTATCTCTTCAATAGAACAGTCACAGGGGAAAAACTGTATTTGTATAAGAAGCAAAATTATTAACTTGAAGTTCAACCTGCTGAATTTTGCAAAAGAGGAAGGTTTTATAATGTACAGAATAACTCTTAAAAATATATTCTATGCTGTTATGTAAGGTTTAGAAAAACTCCACTTGACCTAAAACAGAAATAAACAGTAAACTCCTTCAACTAGTCTTGTCAAGCATTCTGATTAATCAAATAGTCTGGTTTTCATAATGTTACTATGGACATCACCCATAGGTTTACATTTTCAAAGTACCTTAACAGTTTAAAGTCAGACAACACTAAAGCTTGTGTTTAATGCCATTTCAATTTCTTTAGTAATTTTATAAATTCTTTGGTATCTTTTAGCAGCTCAAGGGACTCAGTATGAACATTAGTCATCATTGTGTTAATGAAATATAAAAGCAGATCATGATTTATAGTTCAGAGGATGCCAGTTCAATAGAGCTTAAAGGATACCTGCAAGAGATGTGTTGCAGGACTCTTTCTTCTCTGGACAAACTAATGGCAGGAACAGAAGAAGCCAAGGATCTGAATGCAATGGTCCTAGAAGAACTTGGCCCAAGAAGATACCTGGCTGCAGATGAGGGAGGCATTTACAAAATAAAGCCGTCAGGTCTTTCTACCTATTGAGCAACTGGCCTGAATCTCTGCTCCTAGAACTGGGAGAGTGAGAAGAGACTGGGAAACAGAGAAAATGGATTTCTTTTTGGTGCCTCTGAAGAAACAGTCAGACTGTCACCCTAAAGGCACCTCTCTTCTAACACCTGTCAATTTGTTGGCGTTATGTGCCATCGAGTCAGACCAGACTCACAGTGACCCCTCCTTCGGTTTCCAAGGCAGTATCACTATGGAAGTAGATTGTCCAACCTTCCTTCTGAGGAGTGGCTGATGGATTTGAACTGCCATTGCCGTGGAGTCGGATCTGACTCATAGCAACCCCACCTTGGGTTTCTGAAGCAGTATCACCACAGAAGTGGATTGCCCAATCTTCCTTCCAAGGAGTAGCTGGTGGGTTTGAACCTTTTTCCAAAAAAAATCAAAATAATAATAATATACCTAAGAAAGACTGGCAGCCAGAAAGATGGATAAATAAAACAATCTGATGAAATAGCTGCTAGAGGAGACAGAAAATAATTTGAATGACAACATAAGAGCCATTAAGGCAAATTAGGTTAAGATCAGAAGATTTTCTAGAACTAGCAAACCAACACAAAAACAAACACGTTTTTGGAATTTAAAAAAATCAGTAAATAAACTTAAAGAGATAGTTGCTATTAAGATTTGAGTTTGTGGTCTCAAAGTTAAGGTAGGAAATATACACAAAGACAGAAATCATTGAGGAAAATGTGAGACCTTACAGAGACATCCAAGAGATCTATTATATGAACAATACTTACATCAGAAGGAGAAAAAGGAAAATTGAAACAGAAGTCACATTCATTAAACTAATACTAGAAATAAATTCTCTGATTTGAAGAGAGATTTGATAATTCCAAATGTTTTTAATAATTAAAAAAAAAGACACACATTAAGCAGGCACATGCTGCAAATATTTATGAAGTAAAAAAATAAAATAGAAACTTTTGCTAACTCTCGGATAGAAACAACAATGAAAAGTACTTGCCAAGGATAAGAACAGCATCAGACTTCTCATCTGCAACACTTAAAACCTAGAGGACAGTGAAATAAATCTACAGATCACTAACAGAAGATGGCTACAAAATTAATAAATCATTTATCTGTTATGGCAGAAAAAACTAAAAAGCAATGATTCAGAGAAGGTGGCACCCAAATGCTCTGTAAGAGAAAAATTCCTTTTTTTTTTTTTTTTTTTAGGTGGACTTCCAAATGTGTCAACTTGGAGTGACTTTCTTTTTATTTATTTATTTATGTCAAGGGCTTGTTTTACATTCAATGTAATGCGCACATTTAGTG
Source organism: Orycteropus afer afer (assembly GCF_000298275.1). Lineage (NCBI taxonomy): Eukaryota > Metazoa > Chordata > Mammalia > Tubulidentata > Orycteropodidae > Orycteropus > Orycteropus afer. The sequence continues at coordinate 5,455,881 of NW_006921589.1, forward strand.
TCATTCCCCATTCACCATGTCCAACCCTAACCCAGTCTCCTCCCCTCCCTACCCCACCACCCTCCCCCTGTGCCCTTCATATTTATGCACTCCTGTTTGTCCTGCATTTCCTCAGTTTGAATGTTGGTCCTCTGGTGTCCCATGGTCTATTGCTCTAAAGGATGTATTACCATAGAATATGTGGGTGCAGTATCCTGGGTTGAGTGGTCTGCATGTACATCTTGTTAACTATTGGCCTGAGAGCCCTCCCCTGGGGGTGAGTTTTATTCCAGGCACAGAATGTATTCCAGGACCATAGTATTAGGAGCTCACGAGATTTCATCTGACCAGTAATTCTGGTCATTATTGAGTTTTTGGATTTTGTTCCATGTTTTCCCTCCCACTCTATCCATAATCTCCAGATTTGATCCTTTCCTGATTGGTTGGCATTGGTAGCTGGGCACCATCTAGTTCTTCTTGTCTCAAGGGCCATAGTGTCCTAGGGCTGATTGTTTCTAAATGCCTTTTTTTAATTTTTTTTTTTTTTTTTTGCGTACTTTTTCACTTCTGATGCTAGGAGACCATTAGCTGCATCTTAGATGGCTGCTTGAAAGCTTTTAAGACCCCAATTTCTACTCACCAATGTAGGATGTGGAGCAATGCTTTTATGTATTTTGTTGTGCCAATTGAGTCTGGTGTCCCCCAGTACTATGGTCCTGAGGTAGTAGATCTATTGGATCTCTCTCCCATAGTGTCGGAATGTCTGTGAGGGATTACTCTATGTCTGTCTTCTATTGTTTCTGAAAGGACTGCAGGTATTTTGTATCACTGGTGTCTGTGCAAGATAAAAGGCATTCTAACAAACCACACCACCACTCATCTGTCAGTGGGTCATACTGTGGTGGCTTGCATGTTGCTATGATTCTGGAACCAGTGCCACCAGTATTTCAAATACCATGAGGAGCATCTATGTGGATGGGTTTCAACAGAGCTTCCAGACTAAGACAAATTGGAAGAAGGACCTCACAATTTACATTGGAAAGATATTCACCAATGAAAACTTTATGGATTGTGACAGAATGTCCATTGTTCAATTTAAAGTCAGGAGATGAGACTCCCCCAGGTTAGAAAGCACTCAAAATACAACTGGGGAAGAGCCACCTCCTCAAAGGAGAATTGACTTTAATGACATAGATGATGTGGCATGACTCAAAAGGAGAAGAACAGCTGCAAACTCCATTGGTAATTGAAACATGGAATGTACAAAGTATGAATCCAGGAACATTGGAAGTTGTCAAAAATGAAATAGAATGACAGAAGGACATGCTAGGCATTAGTGAGCTGAAATAAACTGATATTGGCCATTTTGGATCAATCACATGGTCTACTATGCTGGAAATGGCAAATTGAATAGGAACAGCATCATATTCATTGTCAAAAAAGAACATGTCAAGATCTATCTTGAAGTAGAATGCTGTCAATGATAGGATAAAATCCATGCAACTACGAGGAAGACACATTGCTTGCAACAGTGAGTTCAAACATAGCATGATTGTAAGGATACCACAGGACCAGGCAGTGTTTTATTTGTTAGTACATAAGGTCATTATGAGTTGGAACCAATTAGACAGCATGTAACACCAACAATAACAAGGAAGACCAGTTAATATGACTATTATTCAAATTTACACACCAACCACTAATGCTAAACATAAAGAAATTGAAGATATTTACCAAATGCTGCAGTCTGAAATTGGTCAAACATGTAATCAAGATGCACTGACAATTACTAGAGATTGGAATATGAAATTTGGGAACAAAAAAGAAGGATCAGTAGTTGAAAAATCTGGTCTTAATCTGACTGATGATATTGAGCTTCTCCATTGTCTTTTTACACCAATGTAGTCGGTTTGATTTCTCTGTGTTCTCATACAGTGGAGGTCTATGTGTATAGTCTCTGTTATGTTGCTGAAAAAAAAGTGTTTCCAATGAGTAAGTCACTGGTCTTGCAAAATTCTATCATTCAATCTCTAGCATTGTTTCTATCAACCAAGGTGATATTTTGCAACTACCAATACTTCTTTGTTTCCAACTTTTGCATTCCAATCACTAATAATTATGAATGTATCTTGAATGCATATTTGATTAATTTCAGACTGTGGAATTTGGTAAAAATCTTCCATTTCTGCTTGTTTGGCATTAATAATTGGTGCACGGATTTAAATAATAGTAGTATTAACTGATCTTACTTGTAGGTGTATGGAAATTATCCTATCACTGGTACCACTGGACTTACAGATACATAATGAACTGTTCTTTATGATGATGGAAGCTGTGTTATTCCTGTTCAATTTGTCTTTCCTGGTTTTGTAGACCATTTGACTGTATGATTCAGAATGGCCAACATCAGTCCATTTCAACTAATGCTTAGGATAGTGATCTGTATGTGTTTCATTTCATTTTTGACAGCTTCCAGTTTTCCTGGATTCATACTTCATACATTCTGATTATTAATGGATGTTTGCAGCTGTTTTTTCTCATTTTGAGTTATGCTACACCAACAAATGAAGTTCCCCAAAGCTTTACTCCATGTATGTCCAAAACTGTAAGAGAACAAACCCCTGTTTGTTCATGTCACTTACCTGTGGTATTTCTGTTAGAGTGGCACTGAGGTAACCAAAAACCATGCCAGCAAGATGGCAATGGGATGACATATATGAATCCCTGAAAGAAAAAAAATGTCAACATCACATGGAATTCAACCCAAATATAGAAGTATCAAAAATAAAATTAACCTACAAGATTTAAAACAGGAAACCAGAGACGTTAGTTTTTAAAGGATGATAACTACAAAGCAAAAAGAAGAAATAATTGTAGTTATAGAACTTCCAAATGGAGGGGAAGTCTAAACAATATCAAGATAGAACAGAATGTTTTAAACTACAGAAGATAATAATAAATTACAGGGTAGCATCAAAGTAAATTAGTAAACCTTCTCACAAAAAATAAAAAAAGATTTGCTCCCCTCAAGGTTACAGCCTGAGAACCCTATGGGGCAATTCTATTTTGTCACATGGGGTCTCTATGAGTCAAAATTGGCTCAACAGCACCTAACAACAAAAGTTTAGAGAGCAGAAGGAAGTCCAGGCCACTTCCTGACAGGGATTTCAAAGTGGCTAGGTGGTGCAAGAAAGGCAAAGCTAGGGACAGTCAACTTCTAATGAAGGCTCTTCAGTATTATACTAGCCAAATTTGAAAGAAAATGTGCAATATTACATTAAAAGTTTTTATCGTTCTTTGTACTAAGTTTTCCAAAATCCAAGGTCTATGTAGAAGTGACTGACAATATTAAGTCAAATTTATAAAAGGGATGTTTACAGCATATATATCTTATCTAGTATAGAATTAAAAAATATATAAAATTGTGTCTTCTTCTTGAAATATATAGAGAAGATGGGCTTATGTCTTTTTCTACAAGTTGAAAGCATATTAAATTTGACCTATCTACATTTTAAAAAACAATATTTTGTGTTTATCTGTAAAAAGTGAAGCAAGTAGATAATTTTACTTGAGGGAACATAGCTTCGGCTGTTGGAGACAAACTATTGTTTTTTGTTTCCTCTGTTCTGTATTATCATGGAAAGAGACTTTTTCAAGATAAATAGGCTTTCATAAAGCTTTCCTTCTATGGAAACAAGCAAGTAATAAAGTTCACAAAATGTCTTAGGAAAATAATCTCATGAAGATTAAATTGCATGGTTCAAGAAAGAAATCTTTACTAATCCCTTGAAAAAAGAGAAAATTATAGATTTATTTTTGAAAAATTAATCATATTTTTAAAAATATGAATCAGAAGTTAGAATTAAGAGTAGGTAAAAGAGTCAAAGAAGCACTGGTGGTGCGGCGCTTAAAGCACCTGACTGTTAACCAAAAAGTTGACAGTTCAAACTCACCAGCTGCTCTGCCGGAGAAGGGTGTGACAGTCTACTCCAGTAAAGATTAAACCAAACCAAACCCACTGCCATCTGGGTGATTCTGATTCATAACAACCCACATCGGGTTTCTGAGGTGGAAATCCCGCTTTCTTTCCACAAAGTGGCTGGTGGGTTTGAACCGCCAGCCTTCTGGTTAGCAGTCAAATGCCTTAGACACTGCACCACCAGAGCCTTATAAACCCTATGGGACAGTTCCACGCTGACCTAAGGGTCACTGTGAATTAGAATCAACAGATGGCAATGAGTTTAAAGGTGCCCAGGTCTAATGACATTTTCAGCCCAATTGTATTTCTGCATGTGGTTTTGAAAGCCCCACTGGTTAAGTCTATTTCCTTGTTACCTAAGTGAGACATACCCCTCTAAGGACAGACAGAAAATTCCAGAGCTCCATCCTCAGTCAGCCTAGGTAGACTGTGGGACATGGGCTGCTCCTCCATCCCATGGAGGTACTCCATGACACAATTAAGCACTAAAATCACATAATTTATGATGCAGACCCCAGGCTGCAGGGAGGTCATCATGGCTAGGCTACAGGCAAGAAAAACCAGACTTACTCCTCAGTGGATGTTTGGAGAGAATACTTTACTTCCCAAAACCTCCTTTTAAACTTTTATCTGAATTATGATATTGCAGAAGATTTGAAAAATACATAAAAGCCTAAAGAAGAAAATTGATGTGACTTATAATTCTATTCTCCAGAGCCAATCACTTTTCACATGAAGAAAATTGTGTTGTTGTTAGCTGCCATTGAGTCGACTTCAACTCAAAGTGACCCAACGTAGCCAAATAGAACTGCTGCATAGCGTTTTCTAGTATGAAATCTTTATGGGAGCAAATCACCAGGTCTTTCTCCTGCAGAGAAATTGGGTGAGTTCGAACCTCCAGCCTCTGGATTAGCAGCCTAATGCTTAATCATGTGGCACCAGGGTTCTTTGAAGAAAAGTTACACGGCCCATAATTCTATTCTCCAGGAATAAGAAATGTTAACCTTTTGGTAATATATACATCCATTTATATATATACATGTATATAGATATAGATATGAAGCTCTGGTGGCACAGTGCCTAAGCTTTGACTACTTACCAAGAGGTTGGTGGTTCAAATCCACCACCTGCCCCACAGAAGGAAGATGGGACAATCTATTTCCATAAAGATTTATCACCTTAGAAATCCAATGGGGGTCACTATCAGAATTGACTCGATGGCAGGAGGTATAGTATACATAGAGAGAGAGAGAGAGAGAGAGAGAGAGATATCTGGTGGTGTAGTGGGTAAACCATTTGGCTGCTAACCAGAAGATCAGTTGTTCAAACCCACCAGCTTCTTCCCTGGAGGAAAGTGAGATAATATTCTTTCATAAAGATTTACAGCCTTGGAAACTCTATGGGTCCATTCTACTCTGTCCTATAAGGTCACTGTAAGTTTGAATCATCTTGATGGCACTGGTGTTTGGTGGGTTATAGGATCTCCAGGAGGGCTAGAGAATTCACTCTTTGCACCAATGAACCTACTGCTGTCCCCACCCACTGCACACAGAACCACAGCTTCCATCAACAACCTCATTAAGAGTGGATACTGGGTATTGACGACTAGAAGTCACTGCCATCACCATCATTTCTAGAATGGATGCAACATTTCCCATGCTTCTTAATTTCACTAACTTATAACACAAAACCCGTAGCAGGTGTCTGATTATGAAAGCACAGGCTATGAGTCCATATCCAAGCTTCAAGGAAAGCTGAGAACAAGTATCTGGGAGGTGAATTTACCTTAAAAGTTGGGGAGCCTCTAAGATAACAAGAGGACTCAGATACTGGGTGCCACTGTATCTCTATCTTCTTCTGAGATACCAATCATTCCTGCTTATCAGTTGATTGACTTTGAATTTCACACATTGTCTTCTTTTTGCTCTTCTTTTCTTGTCTGATTTATGAGGTTATAAACATCCACATGAATCTAATGCCTTGACCTCTATGTTTCTTTTTCTTCTATCTCCCAAAGATCTATTCTTCTGCTCCATCTCATCCACCATCTACATGCTTATTTCTTTGATCTTGTCATCATCACTATTTGTATCATCTCAGAAACTTTGACTAGAAACAGCCTCCTCTTTGATTCCCACTTCTTCTCTTCATCTGTTCTACTAAACCATTCCAGAAATTCTTTAACACCCATCACATTCTCCAGCTAATTCATTCTATCATGATATCATGTATTATTTATCTATTGATGCATAACAGATTATCCCAAAACTTAACAACTTAAAATAATAAATATTTATCTCATAGATCCTGTGGGCCAAAAATCTTGTGTGGCTTAGCTGGATACTTTGTCTTAGGGTTTCTCAGAAGTCTTCATTAAAAGTGTCAGCTGGGGATGTGATCTTATCTAAAGGTTTGAGTGGGCAAGGATCTTCTTCTCACAGTTGTTGTCAGAATTCACTACCTTGCAGGTTGTTGGCCTGAGGACCTCAGACTTCTCTGGGTGTTGGTTGAAGTCACTGTCAGTTCCTTGTCACATTGACCTTTCCATAGGACAGATCACAACATGATACCAGATGAGAAGTCAAGAGAGAGAGGACTGCTGTGTCAAATTCAAATGGCAACCTCAGGTATTGGAGAGTAGAACTGTGGTCCAGAGGGTTTCCAAGGCTCAGGCCTTTCAGCAGAAGATCACCAGGAATTTCTTCTAAGGCACCTCAACTACCAATCATTCAGTTGGTAGTCTAACACTTAACCATTAGTGCCACCCAATACTCCTGAGAGAGTGTACTGAGGATGGAAACTACAGTCTTTTGTAATATAATCTTGGAAGTGATATTTTATCTTCTTTGCCACTTTCTATTGATTGGAAGCAGGTCACTAGGTTCAGACTACACATAACAGGAGAGGATTGCATAGGGTGTGAATACCAGGCAGTGGGAATAATCAGAAATCATTTCAGAAATGCCTACCACAGGTCACCATCATCCATTTCCTTTATGATAACACAACTAAGATTGCACTGGTCCATCATTCTAATTATTTTGCAAACACTTCTACAACTTTCTTCACAAGGAAAGCCTCAATCTTGTTTAAACCTGGCTATAACTCTGTGATGCATCCAAGGAGATGATCATTGGTGAGAAAAACACACCAGTGCTGGGCTTATAGTTTGTAATAATAAATCTCAAACGAACAGTTAACACAACCCAGCAATACTACTATACTTCTTTAATTTACTTCCCAACTCAACATCAGCAACATTGGTATTTTGGACTGGATAATTCTTGGATGTGGTGGGCTATCCTGTGCATTGTAGAATGTTTAGCAGCACCCCTGTCTCTAGATGCCAGTATCACTCTCCCCCTACCCCAGATGTCACTATTGAAAAGGTTTCCAGGCATTGCCAAATGGCCAAAGGAGGGAAAAATCAGCCTCAGTTGTCAACCACTATTCTAATGTTTGCCAGATGATCATTTTGGGCATTTTATCAATCTTTAAAATGGAAATGGCAATGCTGCAGCAAACAGTTATGGGGTGAGCCACTGTGTGTGAAATCAATTTCTGTACTATAAGAGTTCTCTATACAGAGGAGCTCTGGTGGTGCAGTAGTTAAGCATTTGACTACTAACCAAAAGGTCGGTGGTTTGAACCCACCAAACACTCTGTGGGAGAGAACTATGACAGTCTGCTTCTTTAAAGATTTACAGCCTTGGAAATATTATGAGCAGTTCTATTCTGCTCTATAGGGTCATTATGAGTCAGAATTGACTACAAAGCAATTGATTAAGGCTTCTATAAACTTAAAGGGGATTCTGTTTCTCCTTTCTTAACTACGAGTGCAGAGTTAATGTGCACTTTTGAGGGATAGTTAGTGCTCCCATAAAGCTGAAGTGAAGCATAGCTAAAAAGAATTAACACACTGCAGATAGCTGGAACAAGTTGTTATTAAAAGAGAGTGCAGGTTTTCCAGCAGATGTGAAGCAAAAACCTTCCTAAGACCAGGCTCAGAACCACACTAAAACCAAAAAACCCAACTCACTGCCATCGAGTTGGATCCAACTCACAGCGACCTTTCCTTGGGTTTCCGAGGTGGTATCACTATGGAAATAGATTGCCCAGTCTTCCTTCTAAGGAGTGGCTGGTGGGTTTGAACCACCAGTTTTCTGGTTAGCAATCAAATGCCTTAGGTACTTATGCCACCAGAGCTCCCATGGTGCCTTTAAAAAACACAAGTGTTTTTCCTCACAGTTCTGAAAGCTAAAAATTCAAATCAGGATCTCAGCCATATAGATTCCTTCCTTATCTGTAGCCTTGGGCAGTCTTTGGTTCTTTGGCTTATAGACAATCTTCACATGTTACCTCTCTTCACCCTGTGTGTTCATGTCTCTATGTCTAATTCAGCCTTCTTACAACTCAGAAGTGATTAGATTTAGAATCCACCTATTGTAGTTAAGGTTGTGTGTCAACTTGGCTGGGCCGTTGGTTTTGAGTTTCTTGGCAGCTGGATGTAGATTGTAATCACCTCCATGGTGGAATCTTCTGTGAGCAACTAATTAGTTGCCTTCAGGTTATGGCCTGCTTCCTATATACACCAACAAGCTTTGAGAAAGGTCACTAGCTTTTTGGCACATCTGGATCCTGCATTTGGCTGAGTCTTCATCTCCATTTCCTGGACTTAAACCAGTTGCCTGCTGTGTTGCCTACAGATCTTGTGATTCTGCCATTTTACCTGACAATCTTGGGTTCTTCAGCCTCACCAGCCAGCAGATGCCTCAATTAGGAGATGCCTCCAGCTCCGGTGGGTCTGGAACAAGAGGCAGAGCTGAAGGTCCTTCACCCAGTCCCTAGAGCTGGTACTCTGAATTTGGACATCTACCTCTTAAACTGTAAGAGAACAAACTCCTGTTTGTTAAAGCCACTGACTTGTAGTATTTCTATTATGTAGCACTGGAGAGGCAAGGCATTGCCATAGTGGGATAAACCAAAAACCAAACTCACTGCTGTCGAGTCAGATCCAACTCACAGTGATCCCTCTTGGATTTCTGAGGCAGTATCATTATGGAAGTAGATTGTCCAACCTTCCTTCCAAGGAGTAGCAGGTGGGTTTGAACCACCAGCCTTCTGGTTAGCAGTCAAGAAAAACTACCTATTTCCAAACAGGATTTCATCCACAGGTATAAGGGTTAGGATTCCTGTAAATATTAAGGGGGATACAATTTAATCTATAACATACAGAA
>NW_006921589.1:5466040-5466973 GCF_000298275.1 Orycteropus afer afer
GGATGTTATCAATGATGTCAGAAAGATCTTGGCTGAAAGCAAATACCAGCACAATGTTTACCTGTGTTTTATTGACTATGAAAAGATATTTGACTGTTAGCATCATAACAAGTTATGGATAACATTGTGAAGAATGGGAATCCTAGATTGTTTAATTATGCTCATTCAGAACTTGTACATAGACCAAGAGGAAATCATTTGGACACAAGAAGGAAATACAGCATGGTTTTAAATCAAGGAAGGTGTGTGTCAAGGTTATATTTTTTCACCATATTTATGTAATCTGTATGCTGGGCAAATAATCTGAGAAGCTGGACTATATGAAGAAGAACATGGCATCAGGATTGGAAGAAGACTCATTAACAACCTGGGATATGCAGCTGACAAGACCTTGCTTGCTGAACATGAAGAAGACTTGAAGCCCTTACTGGTAGAGACCAAAGACTATAGCCTTCAAAATGGATTACACCTCAACATAAAGAAAACAAAAATCCTCACAACTAGACCACAAGCAGCATCATGATAAATGGAGAAAAGATTGAAGCTGTCAAGGATTTCTTTTTACTTGTATCCACAATCAACACCCATGGAAGGAGCAGTAAAGAAATCAAACTACATATTGTGTTGGGCAAATCTGTTGCAAAAGACCTCTTCATTGTGTTAAAGAAGAAAGATGTCAACTTCAGGAATAAGATGAACCTGACCCAAGGTATGATATTTTTAATCCAGTTAAATGTATGTGAAATCTGTACAATGAATAAGGAAGACTGAAGAAGAATCAATGTCTTTGACTTATGGAGTTGGCAGAGAGTATTAAATATACCATGGACTGCCAGAAGAACAAAAAAATCTATCTTGAAAGAAGTACTGCCATAATGTTCATTAGAAGCAAGAATAGTAAGATTTTCTCTCTCATTCTTTGGGCATGTTATC
>NW_006921589.1:5477720-5478278 GCF_000298275.1 Orycteropus afer afer
CAGCCACTCCTCGGAAGGAAGGTCGGGCATTCCTACTTCCGTAGTGATACTGCCTCGGAAACCCAAGGAGGGGTCGCTATGAGTCGGGCCGACTCAATGGCAAATAACAACAACAACAATAACAACAATACTTTCCTTTAAGGTTTCTTCCCATTTTCTCCAGGCTGTTACTCTTAAAAAAAGAATTCTTAATCATCACATTCAACTCCCTTATCCTTTTCATTGTTTGCTGTTATCCTTAATGTCAACAATCACTCAAATGATTTGAAGCTCAGATGTAACAATGACCCTGATTATAAAATGAGAATGATCAATATTTCTGCAAATATAAAGTAAGAACCTGCCTGCCTAATACTTTGGGGACTAGAGATGAAATGACTTAGAGTTAGGAAATATAATCAAAAGATAGAAAATGGGCCTAAATATCTGCTGCAAACACATTATTTTGTGTAGGATACTAAGCATCAAATATGAGACTGAAATGTTTAGCTAAAAATTCTAGTATTTTCAACTATTGAAATATTTTCAATATTAACAACAACCAAAAAAAAAAAAAAA
>NW_006921589.1:5479778-5484143 GCF_000298275.1 Orycteropus afer afer
ACTCCTTATAGATCAGAAGCTATTTGATTGGCCCACCCTTTAATCTAATTCTTCAACCTAAAACAGTTCTTTAATGTGTTACTTGAATGGAAACTGCTACATTCATTAGGAACTGTTAGCACTTCATGGCCTGTTTCCTGGGTCTGACAAGGTGATAACACGCTTTAGATACCCTTTTGTTCCTGGCATTTTAAATATCTTTTAAGTTGTATCAGATGCTAAAATAGTCTGTTAACTAAGTAAAATAAAAACGAGGCAAAAAAAAAAAAAATAGCAACACTTATATGTACACTAATGTACTAAAGGTCGGTGGACATTATCCTTGCCAGGCCTGGATAGCTGCTGCTCTCTCCTAACTTCCTCGTATATTTATGTTTCAGAGGGGAAGTGGAGAAGTGTGGAGGCTTTTTCTTATTTGACTCTTGTTAGTACCTAGAGCTACTATCTGATTCCATTTCCTCCAATTCCGACTCCTCATTTTTCTTGCTCAAGGTTATACAACACTGTCTTAAACTCACTTTTGCTCTCAGCAATTTTCTGACATGGTTGTTTCAGCTGTGTCTCATGTGGTTAGAAAAAAATGTACACCCAATATGCTTGCAGAAGCAACATTCAGTAACAAAGGGCATATTTTCTCTTACTCTAAGTATAATGTTTATGCTTTCAAAGTGTGGGCCTTAAGAGGAAATTGAGATTGAATATGATGAATCAGAATTAGTCAGCTGCATGCCTACCTGAAGGAGTTCTGGTGTCACAGAGGCTAAGGCATTCAGCTGCTGACCAGATGGTCAGTTGTTTGAACCCACTAGCTGCTCCATGGGAGAAAGATGAGGCAGTCTGCTTCGTAAAGATTTACAGCCTTGGAAACCCCATGGGACAGATCTTTTCTCTCCTATAAGATCACTAAGAGTCAGAATCAACCCAATGGCAGTAGGTTAGGTTTGGTTTGGATGCCTACCTGGGTTGGTCAATTTTGACCACTATCAGAGTACCACTGCTATCAGGATATCTTCATTTTTATTCTTACCCTCCACATTACTCAATCTCCAAAATATTGAGTGTATTATTGTAATGGCTGTAATCACTGTATGATAATTAATATTTTACAAGTAGAGGTATTCACATTTCAATTACTAGTTGCTGACTATGCCTATAACTCATCTCTGCTTCCATATTAACTTCAAAAACTGATAAAGATAACTTATAGAGGCACAGGCATGCCATCAAAGCCAATCCACAAAAGAAAATTAAAGGAGAAACATTCTAGGACAAAATATCCTGGTTATTGAAATATTTCTTGCTACTTTTTTAAGGAAACTTTTCATAACTTTCCAATAATAAAACCAATAGAACTATACCATTCTGACTGATGCCTTATTTCCCCAGGCTGAATTCAACCTTGCCTTTCCATTTCTGAGCCTGTGGGATTTTCTAGAAATTTGGCTTAAAATCAGTCAAGGAAAGACAAAGCATACAGCCAGAGGAGATAATGCCAAGGATCAGCTTTCAAGCTACACTTACCCAAAAGGAAAGTAAGTAAAACTTGGATTAAAATAATCATTCTGTATTCAGAAAGAAAAATAGAGTTATAAATCTTCCAGAATTAGATTCAAGGTATAACAGAAAGACTATGAGTTTGCAAGCTGGTTGACCTGTGTCCTCTTAATTATTTAGCTGTGTGATCTTCAACGAAAAAAGTCAACCTTTTTAGGTCTCAATTTTCTTCTTTGTAAAAGGGGGAAATTAATGCCTATTCCATAGGGATACTATGAGGAGTAAGTAAGAGTTCTACAATTGACGTCAATGGAAGCAGCAGTCAGGACATTAGACGATGTGTAGCACTGGGCAGGTTGGCTGCCAAGGAACTGTTTCAAGTGCTGAGGAGCAAGGATGTCTCCTTGAGGACTAAGGTATGCCTGACACAGGCCATGATATTTCCAATCACCTGGTATGCGTGTGAGAGCTGGACAATGAATAAGGAAGACAGAAGAAGAGTTGATGCTTTTGAGTTGTGGTGCTGGCGAAGAATGCTGAAGGCACCACGGACTGCCAAAAGAACTAACAGATCTGTCCTGGAGGAAGTGCAGCCGAAATCCTCCTTGGAAGCGAGAATGGCCACACTTCGTCTCACCTATTTTGGTCACGTTGTAAGAAGGGACCATTCCCTGGAGAAGGATGTCATGCTTGGTAAGGTGGAGGGGTGACGAAAGAGGAGAAGTCCTTCGACAAGATGAATTGACACAGTGGCTGCGACGATGGGCTCAAGTATAGCAAAGATCATGGAGCTGGCGCGGGATCGGGCAGTGTTTTGTTCTGCCGTGCGTGGGATTGCTATGAGTCAGAAACGACTCAATGGCACCTAACAACAACAACAAAGTAAGAGTTAACATTTCATCCCGTATATTTAGTTATTTATCACTGTGCAGCAAACTACTCCATAACTTAGTGATTTTCTCTTCTTTCTTATTTTTTTGTGGAGATTATGTTTAGAATTAGCCAGCTGGACTGAGTTCAGATGATTCCAATTTTATTGGCAACATCCAAAGCATTGTAGTCAGGAACCAGAAGAACATATGCCTTCTTCTCTCCATCAGGCCCAATCAAGGAGTTGATTTTGGCCACATCAATGTCATAGAGCTTCTTCACAGCCTGGTGCTTGTTGGCCTTGACATTCACAATGAACACAAGTGTGTTGTTATCTTTGATCTTCCTCACAGCCAATAAGTGGCCAGGGGAAACATGATGATGGATAGTGGTCTCAAGCTTGTTTCTCCTGGGGGTGTTCTTCCAAGGATATTTTGGCTGCCTTCGGAGCCACAGTGTTGGGCTATGTCCAGATCTCCTTTTTCTGTGGCTATGGACGTCTTTCAGCACTGCCTTCTTGGCCTTCAATGTCTTTGCTTTGGCTTCAGTTTTAGGAGGGACAGGGGCTTCCTTCTTCACTTTTGGCACCATCTTCACTAAAAGTTGTGGTTTTATTTAATATTTCTCAAAGATCTTTGGGATGGTTATTGTCTTACATAGGCTCACTGCAGTAGTTTTACCCATTTGGTGGGTCAACTGGAACTGAGTGTATCATGGCTTCATCCATAAGTCTGAGGTTCTGCTGGGGATGGCTAGAAAGCTGTGACTTCTCTCTTCACATAACCTCTCATCATTCAGCAGATTGATCCTTCTTTCTATATGTGGCATCCAAGTCACAAAAAAAGTACAGGCTGAAGCTTTAAGGCAGCTTGAGGTGTAGAATCAGAGCTTGCACAACATCATGTCAGCCATATTCTATTGGTCATGGCAATTAACAAGGTTAGCCAAGATGAAAGATGATGTAGAAATAGAATCCACCTTGTGATGGCAGCAATGGTAGCATCACACAGGCATGAACACAGGGAAGGCTTATTCACTGGGGACCATTATTATAATGACCTTCATCTTGCCCCATAGTCCACCAATACCAGTGACTATCAAGTCAGTTCTGACTCATGGAGACCTCAACTGTGTCACAGTAGAACTGGGCTGCATAGGTTTTTTAATGACTGATATTTTAGAAGTCGATTGCCAACCCTTTTGTCCAAAGCACCTCTTGGTAGGCTCAAATCTCAAAGCTTTCGGTAAGTCAGCCTAGTACATAAACTGTTTGCACCATGAATGGACTCCCCTTGTAGTCTAGAATCCTTCTTTCTAAATCATGTACATTTTACAAGAATTTTTACAATTTTGTGAATTGGAAACTATGGTAAATTATTACTTTAATGACCCTCCCCCCGCCGAATGAATCAAATCTTCCTGTATCCCTTTGTGTGTTTCCCTTCCACACTGACACTGGGCTTGACCATGTGACTTATTTTAGCCAATAGGACATCAGCAAGTATAGCACAAATGGACGTTTGATAAAAGCTTACATACTGGGTCTTGTTCTCTCAGATACCATCTTAACATTGCCAAGCTACAAAGAAGCCCGGATGAAAAACTGTGCAGAGAAAGAGCTCAGCTAAACACAGGTTGCAGCAGTTCCACCAGCTGGATGCAGCTCCATGAGTGACCCCAAAAGAAGAACCAGAAGAAGAAGAACCCTGTCAATCCCCCAGAATCATAAGAAACAACAAATTTTACTTGTTTTAGACCACTGAGTTTCGGGGTAGTTTGTTATGTGGAAATAAATAACTGAAACACAAATCAAGAGTAAAAGTAGTAGTAAGAGTAGTCTACAATGCTGCCTAATTCTATCCTCTTACAAAATAACTAACTCACTTCAGCATTTTAGATATATCATGTTGTTGTTGTTGTTATGTGCCATCAAGTCAGACCCAACTCATAGCGACCCCTCCTTGGGTTTCCAAGGCAGTATCACTATGGAAGTAGATTGCC
>NW_006921589.1:5485878-5487815 GCF_000298275.1 Orycteropus afer afer
CAAACAACATACCTCTAGCACTTCAAACACCTTCAGGATCATACATGGTAAGTAGGCTTCAGTGGGGCCTCCAGTCTAAAACAGACTAGAAAGAAAGATACCACTGTTTAATGACAAAAGTTAGCCAATGAAAACCCTATGGCTACAACTAAATATTGTTCAACATAGTGCTGGAAGATGAGCCCCCTAGGTGGAAGGCACTCAAAATACACAGCAGCTGCAACAACGCATGTGTTGTTGCAATGTAACGGTCGTGTGGGTGGCACAGGACTGGGCAGCATCTCATTCTTTCAGAGCTAGCTCAATGGCAGCTAACAGAAACAACAGCAAGCTGAGTGTGGAATCAATGTGGTACATTGCTATTCTGCTAGAATACAAAGCACAGCAACACAACAGAATGAACTGGAGTTTCTTCTATTCCAAGACATCATCCATAGGGAAACACACATAAGAACGTGGAACAAGTATGCATCGAGAATCGAGGAAATCTGAAATTTTAATTTACCCTTCTCTGGGTGGAAGGAAAGGTAGAAAGCAAAATGCCAGGAATTAATTTACTTACTTATTCTTTTATTCCCTCAATAAATTAAGCTTCTACCTATGTGCAGTCACTGGGCTCACCACCAAGAATGCAGCAATGCATATGGTCTACACCCTCCAGGAGATGTACAAACAAAAAGACAAACAGTAGCAAAAGCAAGAGGAAAATACCTAGTGGGGAATTTTGGAGACACTGAGACCAGCCAAGGAGGACATTTGGACACTGAGTGTTAGAGCACATCTGTACTTCCTTACTCGCATGGACAGTACATTGAAGGCTGAAGGAAGTAGGTAGGAAAAGTTATAACATACTAGAGACACAGGTCTCCCACCACAGGCCAGCATCACCTTGAATTCATCATGATTCAGGTTGGGCTTGCAGGCTAAAGAATGCTTAATTTTATTAGCATCCTGACAGGGGAATCTGTCCTAAGGACACACACATTTTGTCCTTAGTGTGAACCAGAGTGTAAACTGGAGTGTAAACCAGAATGCCAATTTACTTATTTTTAATTGAATTTATCTTTGGTAGCAACGTACACAACCAAACATCTAACAATTCACCAGTTTCTATAAGAACAGTTCAATAAATAACATTGATTACATACTTCACACTGTGCCACCATTCTAGCTCAACCCACATTGTTTCATAACTATTAATTCAGGCTCTCTGCCCTTTAAAGTTCTTGTCTGTGCTTTCAGTTAACTGTTGTCAATTTATACTCATAGAGATAATTCTTTATCTGAGTGCTATGCTAGAGGCAGACATTTTTTAATAACTTAGCTAAACTGTTGGTGATTTAACGATGTCTTCATGGGACAGTTTCGGTTCAAGGTTTATCATTTATTTCTGAGCATTAGATTTGAGGATTTCCCCAGTCTCAATGGACTGAGGATGCCAGTTTATTCACCTACACCAGTAAACATAACTACTGGCATAAGTAAAGTAGTCTTTTGCTGCAGGCATGGCTCCTTGAGAAAACAAAATATAATCAGAAGGAAGGTGATTTTGGGATGCATTCTCCACTAAGATAGCAGGGGCTCTAATTCCTTCCTAAAAGGCCAGTCTTGCCTGTGAGACTATGTGGTCATTCTTGTACTTGTATTCAATTATCTACAATTCTTCTCTTATTACCCTACCCCTAGTATGGTAACACCAGGAGCTCTGGTAACACAGTGCCTAAGGCACTTGACTGCTAACCAGAAGGCTGGTGGTTCAAGCCCACCAGCCACTCCTCCTAAGGAAGATGGGGCAATCTACTTCCATAGTGATACTGCCTCGGAAACCCAAGGAGGGGTCACTATGAGTTGAGTCTGACTCGACGGCACATAACAACAACAACAACATTATGGGAGCTCTGGTAGCATAGTGGCTAAAGCACTTGACTGCTAACCAG
>NW_006921589.1:5488060-5488714 GCF_000298275.1 Orycteropus afer afer
GATGTCAAGGATGACTTCTGGGTTTGTTTGTGGAACTGGGTGGAGAATGATGCCATTTACTAAGACAGGAAACTGAAAGAGGGCTGGGTTGGGGGAAGGAGCAGGAAGCTAGGAAGTGTCTGCTAAAAGGACAGCAGAGGACTCACAAGGGCTGAGAATTCAGGATCTGAAAGACACAGAATAATGGAGTTTTCTGAGGTCCCTGAAATGACCACTCTCTTAAAGGCCCTTGATACCCTAGTTTTCACAAAGCATCAGAGAAGCATTTAAGTTAGTCATGAGCCTTCCTAGAGCTCAGTTTGATGTCCTCAAAGCAGCCTCCTGTGAAGACTGTTTCCTGTCCATACCTCCTGCGGTTTCACTTACATAATGAGGCATTCCTTCAAGAAAATAGTTGTCCCACATTCCACAGAGCAGCAGGAGACTGTGTGAAGTGTCCTGCCCCAAGGAAATGATGCTGTTGGCCTAAAGGGAACCTTAACTGACCTGCACAGGTTGACCCTCCCTGCAACCTTCATGCTCTCAGTACCTCCGAAAGTATATGGGGCATCCCTAGTTCTGACTCTCAGAACTGCTGAGGATGACCTGGATTACTGAGATGTTTGAATAGAAAAGTTGCTTGCAAAACGTAATCTTATTATGTTGTTGTTGCTC
>NW_006921589.1:5490094-5501228 GCF_000298275.1 Orycteropus afer afer
AATATCTTCAGCCAAAACCAGGCCAGGAGCTGATTGTGGAACAGACCATCAACTGCTCATATGCAAATTCCTCTTTCACTAGAATAAGTTAATAAAGCACTTGCTGGAGGAGATCCACAAAGAAGGCTTTAAAGAGTGGAAAAACAATGATTTGAGAATGATATATCAAGTTTTGAATGAAATAGAAATTATGTAGAACATTGGTCTCAAACTGGCAGCCTTGGACATTTTAGCCTTGAAATTGTTGGGTTTTTTTTTTTTTGGTTTAATAATGTGAATTATTTGGTAATATTTAGAAGTTCATTTATTCCAGGTGAATATCAGGGATTTCAGCTTTTCTTTCAAAATAGCCACGTTGAGCTCCTGATGACATGCAGGTAAAAATCTATAGTTGAGGTGAAAGGTTTTGAGTTCTTCTTGGTCAGTCTTTGTGGTGACCCTGATACAGAGGCTGATTAGCTTAGCTCTGTGTGTGGGTTTTTTTTTTTTTTTTGTTGTTGTTAATGTTTTTTTTTTCTTTAAAAAAAAATAGGCATCTACTGTTGCATTTCTTAAAGTTAACATGGAAATGAATATTTCTGGTACCCATGTCTCTACCAAAAGTGAGAAGCTGAAAATTGATCAAGATGGACGTATATTTTAAGAAAATTGAATGAGAACATATTTCCTTATGAAAGCTGAAATGATTCCTGTGTGTTCATTGTGTGTGCATGGATTGGAATGTAACTGGTTCTCTCCAATCATTTTCATCATCTACCTGATGCTGTAGCCATTGATTTCCTGCCTTTGTGTGAGTCCCCAAAGCAGAGCCTGAAAAAGCATTCATGTATAAGCAGTTGATTTGAGAGGTGGTCCCAGCAATCAAGAGTGAAAGAGTGGGGAGAATAAGAGACAAGAAAGGAGAGAAAGTGACTGGAAAGCTATATTATCAAGGTTGCCTCGGTACGTAATGGGTCCTGTTTCTGCCAAGACCTCTGAGAGGCAAACAGAATGCCTCCCAGAACTGATTCCTTGGGAAAGGAAGATGAACCCCTTATCCACTGGTTCCTGGACCCAAATTGAGAGCCACCCCTGTACTTACAGGCTGCCTTTGCTTCCAATCCTAGTGGGCATCATAGAACCCCCGGAGTGGAAGCAGAGAGATACTCTGGGCACACCTGATGTGGGACATCATAGTATATGACACATCTGAACTGGCATGGAACTATCCAATGGCTAAAGCTGGTGATCAAAAGATGGGACATCAGGCCTCCAAGACATCTGTGATATTTACAAACCGTGAAACTAGATTAACCACAACTCTTGAACCCCTTTGAAAAGAATTTAAAATATTTAGACTCCCACACTGAAAATACAGCCAAAAGCATAAGATAGTGGTTCTAGAAGTAAGGACTCTCAGCCCAGACTTTCTGGATTTGAACTAGTTATTGGTTTAAAGACTTTGAACAAGTTACTTAACATCACTTCATCTATAAATCAGTGGTAATTATAATACATACCTTACAGGGTAGTTACTATGTACCTGGCATGTAATATGCAGTATATAAGTGTTATAGCCAATAAAACACAGGTAAACATCTTTTTAGTATTCTTTACTGTCAGCCAATATCCATCAGCAATCTGTTACAAAAGACTTTTTTTTTAAAGCGTTAAAGAGGAAATAAGTCACTGCGAAGATGAAGGTGCACCTGACGGAAGCCATGGTATTTTCAGTAGCCCAATATGCATGTGACAGCTGAACAATGAATAAGGAAGACTTCATGAGAATTGGTGCATTTGAATTGTGGTGTTGGCAAAGAATATTGAATGTACCATGGACTGTGATAAAAACAAATAAATATGGCTTGGAGCTGGAATGCTTCTCAGAAGCAAGAATGGCCAGACTTCATCTCACTTACATTGGTCATGTTGCCAGAAGGGACCAGTTCCTGCAGAAGGATATCATGCTTGGTAAAGTGGAGGGTCTGAAAGAGGGGAAGACCCTCAAGGAGTAGGTTGACGCAGTGGCTGCAATGATTGGCTCAAGTATAGCAAGGATTGTGAGGATAGCACAGGACCAGGCAGTGTTTTGTTCTGTTGCACACAGCATCGCTATGACTCAGAACTGACTCAATGGCACCCAGTAACAACATCAACATGTAATTGTTATTGCTTTCTAGTTTTTCTTGTAAACCCTTTCTTCATCATCATTATAAATGTAATTAGCATTAGAAGATGAGCTCTCTAGTTTGGAAGGTACAACACAATAGCTGCAACAATGGACTCAAACATGCCAATGATCATGAAGATCATGCAGGGTTGGGTGATGTTTCATTGTGTTATAAATAGTGGCCCTTAGTCCTAGCCAAAGAGATGGCAACTAACAGCAGCAGCATTATTTTAATCTGAAAATTAAATTCAAGATTATTTAATTTGTATTTCCCTGCATTTATCAGAAACTTCTCCCTACAGCAGCAGTGTTTTCATGTTATGAAGTGCACAGAGACCAGTTGAAGACCTTGTTTAAAAGCAGGCTGTGCTCAGCAAAGGCCTGAGTTTCTGCATTTCTAACAAGCTCTTGAGATACTGCTGGTCTTTGGACCACATTTTGGATAGCAAGAACCTCCCCCCAGAAATGAGTCAGAGAAAAGGAAAACCTTAGACTAGCCAAAGGGCAACGGTCCGGGGAACCAGCCTGGAATTTAGCAGGAAGAAAGGCCAAGCAGACAGAACATTTGTGAAGAGCCATGCATCATGGGAATCTGTCTGTCCCATTTTGAGAAAGTTCTCCAGTCCTGTCAGTGAACCTGCCAAAGCAACTGGAAATCTGGTTCTGTTCAATCCCAGCAAAACTCAGAAAAATGACATAGTGGATAGTCTCCTGATGTCCTCTTCCTGTAGGTAGCAATATTCTTCTAATAGGTCATAATGTAAAAGTGGAGATTCATCTGCTTCCAAATATTCAAGGGTGATTATTATTAACTCTGGCCTCACGTACTTTAATCATGTCTTCATCCCCTGAGTTTGGTTTGGAAAAATCAAAGCTCCAACAGAACAGGCAGAAGCTCCATGGTGGAGAAGCCAAAGCCAGCCTCTGAAATGGGAAGAAAAATGTAGATACAGGCAACTTTTCCTTTCAAGCTTCCTGATAAGGCTTTCCAATCAAAGACCTAAACAATCAGGGATTGTCCAACTATAAGACACGCCCTACTGATCCTCTTGCATAATTGATCAAGATAGTCCAAAGAAATCAGGTTTTTCTATATGTGGTCTGGTAAGAAAATCACCTTAAAATATGACTACATCCAGATGGATTTCCTACCTGTTCCTGTAGAATTGGCTGTGTAGCAGGGAAAGTATGTTTTCTAACTTTGTGAAGAAACAGATCATATCATAGTTTGCAGAAGGGGAAAGCAATCTCATCTGCCTCCCTCTAGTGATAAACACATATTTATTATAAGTGATATCCAACTTTAATGAGTTCTACCACAGTTGACTGGTTCAGAAGGGATTAACAGCAAAGAAATTAGTGTAAGCAGAGAAAATGAGCTTTTATTTGTCTGTAATTTATAGTGTATTGTAGGGGGAAAATAAACAAAGGATTTTCTGAAAGAATCATTATTCATCTGAAAACTATAGATGGTGGCAAGGATTCAAATGTTGTACCTCCTTATCTCATCCCCAAGATGGAGTATGAGATAAAAGCTTTGAAAATCTAAGATATTGCAATTTTGGCAATTGTCAGGGTGCCTTCAAAATAAATCTTCCCCTGAAAAATTGAAAATTTCTAATTTTTTAAAAAATTAAATTATAATTTACATTCAGCAAAATGAAAAAATAATAAGTAAATTGCTTATTATAATGAATTGCTACATGATAAACATACCCATGTAACTACTGCTTAGGTTAAGAAATAGAACACTCTTTTCTCCTTAAAAGTAACTACTCATCTGACTTATAACTTCATAGATTTCTCCTGCCTGATTTTTGAAGTTCAAATGAAATCATATAGAATGTGTTCTTATGTGTGTGGTATCTTTTGTTCAATGTTGCATTAGGCAGATTTATCTGTGTTGTGTATGCACCTGTTTTGGTTCTCTAGTGTTGTCGTAACAGGAATACCACAAGTGTATGGCTTTAATGAATTGGAGTTTATTCTCTTACAGTTTAGGAAGCTAGAAGTCCGAGTTCAAAGCCCTAGCTCTAGGGGCCGGGTGAAGATCCTTCAACCTTAGGCTTCAGTTTTGCCTCTTGCTCCCAGCCCAGTGGAGCTCAAGGCATTTGTTAACTCAGGCAGCTGCTGATTGCTGAGGCTGACAAACCCAAGGTCAACAAGTAAAATGGCACAGTCCCAAGATTATCAAGCAACATGGCAGGCCACTAGTTCAAGTGTAGAAACAGTCTCAAGATGGGCAGACAATATGGCAGGCCACTGAGATGAAGACGCAGCCAAATGCAGGATCCAGATGTTCCAAAAAGCTCAAGACCTTCTTCAAAGCTTCTTATATACTGAAAACAGACCACATCCTTAAGGCAGCTACTCAGCTGTTCACAGTAGCTTCCACCATGAAGTTGTTTACCAATCTCACCATGGAGAATAACTACATCCAGCTGCCCAGCCACTCAAAACCAGACCCAGCCAAGATGACTCATAATCTTAACTACCACAGCACCCATAGCTTAATTTTCATGGCTGTACAATATTCTCAAAATAGTTATTTTCTAATGTGCCTATAGCCTTGAAGCATTTTAATGTCACCGCACACTACAGTGAACAAGATATCAAACGATGTTGACTAAACATGGGCAACTAAAGATCAGTGACAACTCATATATTTAAGATCTATCTTAAATCAATATTGGGAGCTCTGGTGGTGTAGTACCCAAGGCATTTGACTGCTTACCAGAAGCTTGGCAGTTCAAACCCACTAGCCACTCCTCAGAAGGAAGGTTGGGCAATCTACTTCTGTAGTGATACCGCCTCAGAAACTCAAGGCAGTGTCACTACAAGTTGGATCTGACTCCATGACAGTGGTTGTGTTAAGTCAATCTTAACTTTCCAGTAATTTGCCACCTAGAAGACACTTCTGACACAGTCCAGAGAAGCACAAATATAGAGAAGCCTAGTTCAGACATCAAGTCACCTCCACTTCTGCCACCATAAAGGTGGCTTCCAGAAAAAAAAAACAGCTCAGTCTGTCATCATGGGAATGATCAGACTCAACAACTTTATGTCAAACAATGCATCATTCAAGGACTCCCATCTTTATTTCCTTCAGGATGCACAGTTATGCTCAAGTCTTAAATTTATATCCCAGAGGATCCCAGAGACACAATGATATTGGCTTTATTTGGAGACAGGACAACAGGAATAAACTTGGAGTTGGGACTGATTTTAGAAAATTTCCAGTAAGCTCTTTTATCAGATGTATTTAATTTAGTCTCTGTTAAAATATTCCTAGTAAGAAGAGCATCATCACCTTTTTGAAAACCCACAATATTTATAAAGAACTCTAAGGAGCAGAGAATCCTTTCATTTTGCAACAAAACTTCCACTTGTTGGCCTCTGTATTTGTGCAGACTGGACCAGCAGTCTATTTTTTCTGATGCCTTCCACGAATGCTTGACCCAGTATCTCAGGGTCTGGGGCAGTGCCTGATTTATTAGTAATCACTTACTGTTGACTGAATGAATGAAAAAATAAATTAATTTCAAAGATATTTCCTCTATTAACTACAGCCCACCAAATCTTTAGCTGTCATCCATCTGGGCATGAAAGAATGTCAGAACCTCTAATTTTCAAAACTTAAGATCCATGAGGGCAAGGATCTTTGTCTATTTTCCTCACTGATGTATCTCAGGCATCTAGAACTGTGCCAGGCATATTGTAGACACTCAAATTTTTTGCAATGACAAACACTGGACACATTGTTGGATGACATCAAGGACATCATAAATAAAGGAAAAGGTCATCAAAAACAAGGATAAAAGAAAAGACCAAGATGGATGTCAGAAGAAATTCTCAAGCTTGCTACTGAACATAGATTAGTTAAAAACAAATGAAAGAAATGATGAAGTAAAAGCTAAACAGAAGATTTCAAAGGATGGCTCAAGAAGACAATATAAAGCATTATGATTAAATGTGCAAACAACTAAAGTTAGAAAATCAAAAGGGAAGAACACAGTAGGCATTTCTCCAGCTGAAAGAACTGAAGAAAAATTTCAAGACTTGAGTTGCAATGTTGAAGGATTCCATGGGTAAAATATTAAATAACAGGAAGCATCAAAAGAAGATGGAAAGAAGGCACAGAGTCACTGTACAAAAAAGAATTGGTCAGTGTTCAACATTTCAGGAGATAGCATATGATCAAGAACCAATCATATTAAAGGAACAAGTCCAAGCTGCACTGAAGGTGTTGGTGAAAAAGAAGATTCCAGGAATTGATGCAATTCCAGTTGAGATGTTTCAACGAATGGATGCAACACTGGAAATGCTCATTAATTTATGCCAAGAAAATTGGAAAACAGGTACCACCTGGCCAATTGACTAGAAGAGATCCATATATGTGCCCATCTTAAAGAAAGATGATCCAACAGAATGTGGGAAATATCAAGCAATACCATTAATAACACATGCAAGTAAAATTTTGTGAAAATTAATTTAAAAACAATTGCAACAAAATATAGACAAGGAATTTCCAGAAGTTCAAGCCAGCTTCAGAAGAGGACATGAAATGAGGGATATCATCACTGAAGGATCTGAAAGGAATGTCAGAAAGATGTTTACCTGTGTTTCATTGACTGTACAAAGGCATTTGACTGTGTAGATCATAACAAGTTATGGATAACATTGGGAAGAATAGGAATTCCTGAACATTTAATTGTACTCATGAGGAACCTGTACAGAGACCAAGAGGCAGCTGTTGGAACAGAACAAGGAGATATTGCACGGTTTAAAATCAGGAAATGCATGCATCAGGGTTGTATCTTTTCACCACACTTATTCAATCTGTATGCTGAGCAAATAATTCAAGAAGCTGTACTATATGAAGAAGAACATGGCATCAGGATTGAATGAAAATTAATTAACAACCTGCTATATGCAGATGACACAGCACTGAAAGTGAAGAGAACTTGAAGCATGTCCTGATGAAGATCAAAGGCTACTGCCCTCAGTATGGATTACAATTCAACATCCAAAAACACCAGACACACTGCCATTGAGTTGGATCCAACTCATAGTGACCCCTCCTTGGGTTACAGAAGTAGATTGCCCAACCTTCCTTCTGAGGAGTGGCTGGTGGGTTTGAACCACCAGACTTCTGGTTAGCAGTCAAATGTCTTAGGCACTACACCACCAGAGCTCCTTAACTCAACATAAAGAAAACAAAAATCCTCACAACTGATATGCAACACCTTGTTAAATGGAGAAAAGACTGAAGTTGTCAAGGATTTCATTTTACTTGGATCCCCAATAAATGCCCAAGTCAGCAAATCAAACTACATATTGCATTGGGCAAATCTGCTGCAAAAGACCTCTTTAAAGTATTGAAGAGTAAAGATGTCACTTTGAAGACTAAAGTGTGCCTGACCCAGGGCATCGTATTTTCAATCACCTCCCGTGCATGCACAAGCTGGACAATTGATAAGAAAGACCACAGAAGAACTGACACATTTGAATTATGGTGGCAAAGAATATAGAATATACCATGGACTGCCAGAGAACAAATAAAACTATCTTGGATGATGTACAGCCAGAATATTCCTTAGAAATGAATGTGGAGAGAATTCACTTCCCCTAACCCACCAGCCACTCCTCGGAAGGAAGGTTGGGCAATCCTATTTCCGTAGTGATACTGCCTCGGAAACCCAAGGAGGGGTCGCTATGAGTCGGGGCCAACTCGACGGCACATAACAACAACAACAACAATAATTTATTTAGGAGCTCTTGTAGCATAGTGGCTAAAGCACTTGACTGCTAACCTGAAGGCTGGCGGTTCAAACCCACCAGCCACTCCTCGGAAGGAAGGTTGGGCAATCCTATTTCCGTAGTGATACTGCCTCGGAAACCCAAGGAGGGGTCGCTATGAGTCGGGGCCAACTCGACGGCACATAACAACAATTCTTTATTTAAGGAGCTCTGGTAGTGTAATGGTTAAGGCATTTGGCTGCTAACGCAAAGGTCTGTGATTCCAAACCACCAGATGCTCCAGAGAAGAAAAATGAGGCAATCTGCATCCATAAAGATTTACAGCCTTGGAAACCCAATGGGGGTCACTATGTGTTGGAATCGATTCAATGGCAGTGAGTTTGGTTTTTGGTTTTATTCTTCATTTACTAATAGCAGAATATACCTAAACTCTCAATACCTTGCAGAGACTTGATATCAAATTAATGTTTAGCTTCTTCTTAAAGCATAATTGAGGCCATTTTAAGGCTAAATGACATGATAACCAATTATCCTTCCTCTGGTGTCTCTAAGTTCTATCCCTGTATCAGGTTGAACAGCTGAAAGCTACTCGACTACATTATTTGACACCCCATGTAAATGTCTTCTCAGAATAAGAATTAATACAATATCATCTACTGTTTGGAATACGAAATGGTCATAGAAAAAAATATTTTTAAATCTTGTGTAAAATTGCTATTGAAGAGATTTTCAATTAAGTGTTTAATTGTAAACAAACCCACAAAATAAAATTCTCTTAGATTAATATGCTTAAAAAACTGTTTGATTGGCCTCTAAAATGGTATGCTTTGTTTAATCAGAAAATAAAAGCTACATAATCCATTATTTTTGTTTAGTTTGTTTGCTTGTTTGTCTGGCTGCCAAAAAACCCAGAGCCTAAGTCAGTGTTCAATTGCAAAAACTATTACAAGTACCATTTCTAGCATAAATACCCACTTTGTTTCTTAAACACAGGACTCCTGAAGTTTCACTCTTCTTTCCATGATCTAATTATCTATGTGTCTTGATCATTAGCACCGTAAATGTGTTTCTTGAAGGAGGTGATGTTCTTGCTACCTTTTGATTAAACTCTTTCCTTGATTATATATAAAGTTTTATGAGAAATCGCAAAGGACCCTTCCCCCTTCCTTTCCCTTTTGTACCTTTCCCCTCTGGTTTTGTGATCCGTCTACCTCGGGAACTAGTTTTCTCACTTGGCCCTGTCCATCCCTCTTCTGGGAAAGCAAAAGATAAACTGTTTCACAATAGTGCTAATAGTTTGCTATCTATCCTTTCTCAAGTCACAATTCAATATTTTAGTTTCCAAGACAATTTCACATTTTTTTCTGTTCCTTGTAAAAGCTTGAAAGACCTTCCCATTTCTCTCTAACATCTGGTGACCTGGCCTCTTATTTCACTGAGGAAACAGAGGCCATAGGAGAGAACTACAACTTGTGACCACAAAATTCACCAGACCTCCTGCATGGGCACCACCACTGTCTACCTTCCTATCAGAGGTATGAATTGTCAAAGCTACAATTCATCATCTGAATCCCCATTTGGCAGCACTCCTACATGCCTGCATTGGCAGCACTCCTACATGTCTGTATTTCTCTAGACGATGCCGAAAAGCCCATAGTCAACAGCGTGTTGGTCAGCCAAGCCTGACTGCTGTTATTGAGTATGTGGTTCGAGCACAGAGATGCTTAAAGTACAGGAACTGTGAAACCCTTTGAGGGATTCCAGGTAAATAATTCATAACCAGAGATGATTATTCTGTGTCCAGAAACTGAGCTTACAGTATCACTGGAGTTGGGAGAAGACGTACTTTTAGAAACAATGAAGTCACTGATAAACTGAAGCCATATTAAGCCAACAGACTAGATTCCAATATTTATTCTTCATAAGCCAACATTAAAGCATAATTTTCTTAGTGGAGTAACCAAGGCTTAAAATGAACTATTACAAATAACAGGGCTGCTGTGAATTATTGACTTAACATAAATACCCTCAAACAAGGTTGGAAAAAGTGCTTAAAATTAGTGCTGCAGAGAGGCCCAGAGGCTTTACAATCTATCAATCCTATTTATAAGGTTGTTTCAGGCATAATTGTGTAGTAGATGCAGTGTATTCCTGTTCTACCTTCATCTTCCTTCTGGGACATGCCACCATGATTTGTTGTTATTATGTGCCATTGAGTCAGACCCGACTCATAGTGACCCTTCCTTGGGTTTCTGAGGCAGTATCACTAAGGAAGTAGATTGCCCCATCTTCCTTCTGAGGAGTGGCTGGTGGACTTGAACTGCCAGCCTTCTGGTTAGCAGTCAAGTGCTTTAGGCACTATGCTACCACCATGATACTTGCCCACAATCAACAACCAACCTGAATGACACATCATTGGCAGCTTGTGTTCAGATTGTGGTCCTACTGAGAACACCACCATAGAGCACCCTTCCTCCAGTCAACCTTTTCAGGTGACCAGGAGGTTACCAAAGGCTGGACTCTGCTTACCATTCCCCTTCCCTCCCAGCCACTGACCCCTTTGCTGCCCCACACTTCCTTGGAGCCAAACTCTGTGCCTCCCCAAGACATAGGCAAGATGATAATAAGAGTTGTCTTAATTATCTAGAACCATATAACAAAATACCACTAATGAGTGGCATTGAAGAACAGAAATTTATTATCTCACAATTCTAGAGGCTGAGAATCCATATCAGGTTACTGGGGATGTTTGAGTCTTTCCGAGGGCTATGACCACAAGGCCTTCTGGAGACAATGTTCCCTGCCTTTGCTGTCTAACTAAAGGAAGGTCCATAAGAGTAGTAGATCACAGGAGAAAAAAGATGTATAGCACCAGGGTAATGGCTTGAATTGGTAAGGTCTCATTAATTCTCTCAGGCAAAGATTCTAGCCTGCTGTTTAAAGAAATCAGAAACAGCAAGAGCAATTCCAGTGACTAATCCCAGCCAAAAGTTACGATTAAGATAGAAATCATCCTATCAAACCCTCTGGGAATAATGTGCTCTAAAAGTCTGCAGTGAAGCTGCAATGAAGGAATTGACAAAGAACAAGGATCCAGGAATTGACAGAATACCCACTGAGATATTTTAACAATGGATGCCCCACTGGAGGCACTCACTCAGTTATGCCAAGAGATTTGGAAGACAGCTACCTGGCCAACTGACTGGAAGAGATCCATATTTGTAC
>NW_006921589.1:5502243-5530471 GCF_000298275.1 Orycteropus afer afer
ACTTCATCTCACCTACTTTGATTATGTTGTCAGAAGGGACCATTCCCTGGAGAAGGATGTCATGCTTGGTAAGGTGGAGGGTCGATGAAGGAGGGAAAGGCCTTCAATGAGATGGATTGACACGGTGGTTGCAACAGTGGGTTCAAGTATGGAGCTGGCATCGGATCAGGTGGTGTTTTGTTCTGCTGTGCATAGGGTTGCTATGAGTTGGAAATGACTCGACGGCACCTAACAACAAAAACAAAAAAAGTCTGCAAAGGATGAGGCTTTACACACCTCCAACTTGATATGACCCCTGGGTCTAAACGGACTTGATAGCACTCCAGAGGATGGCTGTACACATATAAGTGGAAACACGAGTCCACAACATTTCTGTATTCTGAATGTCCTATCTGAATTGTTATCTGTAAGATACATCCACCACCCACGTGCAAAATACTAAGTTTTATTAAGATTTTTCTGGAGATTAAAATGAGAGGATGATGAATTTAAGAGCAATTTTTAACTACTTAGCATTTCTTGAAATGACTATAAATTATTTAAATCTTCTATAATTAATAGGCTTTCTTAGAGTTTTATGAGGTCCCAACATGGTCTTTTAAGGTCTTATTAAAGGAGAGTTAACATTTGAGAGATAGGAACTTAAAGTCTTTCAAAGTATCATACCTTGTGGGTGTTTCTTTGTGTTTCTATTGTTGCTGATGCTGTTAGATGCGTTAGAGTTGGCACAGATTCAAGGCTGTGACATGATGAAACATTGCCTTAAGCTGTGCCATCTTTATAATCAATTATTCATATGCCCACATCCATTGTTGCAGTCACCTTGTATTTTGAGTGCCTTCCAACCTAGGCGGCCCATCTTCCAACACTATATAAGACAATTTTCTGTTGTGATGCATAGAGATTTTGTTGGTTAATTTTCAAAAATAGATCTCCAGGCCTTTCTTCCTGGTCTGTCTTGGTCTGGAAGCTCAGCTGAAAGTGT
Organism: Orycteropus afer afer; assembly: GCF_000298275.1. Lineage (NCBI taxonomy): Eukaryota > Metazoa > Chordata > Mammalia > Tubulidentata > Orycteropodidae > Orycteropus > Orycteropus afer. The sequence continues at coordinate 5,503,229 of NW_006921589.1, forward strand.
CCACCATGGGTGACCGACCCTGCTAGTACTTGAAATACCAGTGGTATAGCTTCTAGCATCACAGCAACATGCAAGCTACCAGAGTATAACTAACAGATTCTTAAAATATCAAATTATCTAGTAAAAATACCAAATTAATTAATAAAAACACTCAAAATTTTATTCAGAGCTGTGATCAATGTTAATAAGGGTGAATTCTGACAATGACTTTAACACAAAGACTTAAAAAAAAAAAAAAAAACCCACTGCCATTGAGTCAATCCTGACTCATAGCAACTGCCATTGGGTTTCCAAGGTGGTAAATCTTTATGAAAGTAGATTACTCCATCTTCTTTCTGCAGAGCAGCTGTTGGGTTTCAACAGCCAACCTTTGGTTAACAGTCAAATGCCTTAGGCATTGTGCCACCAGAGCTCTTTATACAAGAGTAGGAAAATTATTTTAATGAGCATATTGAATTATAGCTATTCTTAAAATGTTTGCCACATCCTTGTGCCAAGACCTATACTATGATAGAGTTGTTGTCATGTTGTGGTTACTGTTTTGTTATAACTCTGTAATATTTGATCATGACTTTGAGAATAGTTTGCCCCAAGTCTACAGATGTATAAATGATGAGGAAAATATTTTAAGAATTCAGTATAACCACTCACTCGAATGGCCTATAAAAGCTAACAATAATTTTAGGTCCTTCGAAAATATTTACATAGGAGAGCCTAGTAGATATGGGAAAAATTCATCTTTTCATAATATCCAAAAAGTATGTAAATGTTTATGTGGGAAGTCTGAAGATTCCGATAGGGGAACGTGAGGTAAATGGTTTTGCTAGGAGACCCAGAGGTGCTATGGATGGAAAGATATGGGTGGAATGTTAGGAATGCTCTCACTGGTGCTACTGTTCACTCCAGCTAATATTGTAAATTTGTGTGAAAGATTTATTTCAATGTCAATGTGAACCAAAACATTTTCCCCCCCTGGAAGTTTAAATGTGGAAGGTTTCCTCTAACAAAAGTCCGAGAAAGGCCAAGTTCACTGAATTAAGAGTATGTTTTCCCTTCAACTGCTTCTTCAGCCTGAGTATGAACCTCCCCTGTTCCACATGATGTTCCAGATGTGGAAAAGGGGAGATGTGACCTGTGCTTCCATTTTATATAATGATCTAAACTGACAACCAAGTTAATCCTCATGGTTTCCATCAAAGGAGATGAATCTTAGAACCACACAAATGGTCCTGGGAGACACTGGCCAAAGCAGGGCTTGGTTGGCTCATTTACAGCACTGAGTGTTCAGGAAACTTTATAAAACCCAGAGATTTGCTCTACTGTCCTTTGTCCAGAATCTCATTGCACCTGACATTTCAGTAGATTTAAAAACCTTGAGGGAGACCAAATGCTTATTCTAGCTGATATTTACTTCCAAAAAGTCAAAGCTGAGTTCATATTCCCTTATTGCTGCACACTAAATAATAGCCTTGTGAAAGGCAGTGAAATCAGATAGGAAAATATGACACTTAGTCAATGTTGTGTCAGGGACCCGGCAGGCCAGCAGCCCAGAGCTGCCAAAACACATCTGCTTTGCTTTTTGACACAGGATGGCTGATGGCAAGAGCCAATTCTCTTGGGTCATCTCCTGGGGTTAGAGCCAAATCCACACAGGTCTGACGATGACTGTGACCACTAAGGATGGGTGGGCAGCACTTAGACTGCCACGTGCAAGGAGCTCTGTATTTCAGGTCCAGAATCAAATGCATCCTCACTGCAACACTTCCAGCTGTGACTCTGGGAGAGTTGTTAAACTCTCTAAGCATCACTTTTTTCATCTAGGAATAATATTAGTGCTTATCCGGTAGAGTTGTTATCAAAGTGAAATGAGAAAATGTTTGCATACAATAAACACTCAAAACAGTGTATTATGGTTTTAAAAATGAAAACACATGCAAAATATTTTATATAAATGCCCCCTGCTAGGCTCATAGCAACAATTAAGGAAAGTATGGGGTGACACAATATTACTTCTCCCAACTTTGAGGTCAGTGCCATAGAGATGAACCCTATCTATTCATAAGAGTTCACTTAGCTTCACAGAGACAAACATGAAGTTTCATGGCCTGTGAGTTTGACCTTTTACATTATAAAAATATATGCATTTATGTTATAAAAGAAAAGTCTCATCCAAATGAATAGGAAGGGTAGAACTGTATTTATTAAAACTAATCGAAGAAGCCATGAATAAATTATGCCAGCAGTCTGAACCCACCTTCACTGGAAGTCCTTGACCAGTCTGCCTCATCATTAAGGCTAGCTCACTGACACCACTGCATGGAAGTCAAAAGGATATTTATTGGTGATCAGTAAACCTGGGTCTGAATAGTTTGGTCAAGTTATTAATCTAAAACTCAATTCATGCATCAATACACTGGGGATAATGCTTTCCTTGTTTTACCTTCTAAGACTTTGTGCATCACTGCCTCAAATAGAAGCATATAATTGAAAGCCCTTTAGCAATTAGAACACATATTGATAATGCTGATATGTCACTACACAAAATGAGAAGGAACAGCTGCAAATGTCCATTAATAACTGGAATGTGGAATGCACAAAGGAATGCACTAGGAAAATTGGAAGTTGTCCAAAATGAAATGGGATTCACAAAGATTGATCATCCTAGGCATTAGTACCCTGAAATGGACTGGCTTTGGCCATTTTGAATCAGACAACCATATGTCTACTATTCTGGGAATGACAAGTTGAAGAGGAATAGCATGACATCCATGGCTAAAAAGAAGATTTCAAGATATGTCCTGAAGTACAATGCTGTCAGTAATAGGATAATCTCCATTTGCCTACAAGGAAGACCAGTTAATACTATTATAATTCAAATTTATGCACCCATCACTGAAGCCAAAGATGAAGAAATTGAAGATTTTTACCAACTTCTGCTGTCTGTAGTTGACTAAACATGCAATCAAGATGTACTGATAATTACTGATAATTGGAATGCAAATGTTGGAAACAAAGAAGCAGCATACTTTACTTTATTCACTGCCATTGAGTCGATCCAACTCATAATGACCTCTCCTTGGGTTTCCAAAGCAGTATATCTGTGGAAGTAGATTGCCCAGGAAAATTATGGCCTTGGTGATAGAAATGACACTAGAGATAGCATGATAGAATTTCACAAAATCAACGACTTATTCATTGCAAATACATTTTTTTTTTTTTCCTTTTTAACACATAAATGGCAACTATACTTCCAGACTAAGACAGACTAAGAAGAAGGACACACCAGGCCACTTCCGGAGTTTTACTCCACCCATGTCATTAAGGTCAATGCTACTTGGAGGAGGCAGCCCTTCTCTGTCATATTGTGGGTGCCTTCCAAGCTACGGGCCTCATCTTCCAGCACTATATCAGACAATGTTTCCTTGCTATTCACAAGTGGCCTTTTTTTTTTTTTTCAGAAGTGGCCTGGCCATATTCTTCTTCCTAGTCTATCTTAGTCTGGAAGTTCCACTGAAAACCATCCACCATGGATGGCCCTGCTGGCATGTGAAATACCAGTGGCCTATTTTACGGCATCATAGCAAAACACACGTTACCACAGTACAACAAACTGATAGACAAGTTATGGAAACTGTTCACTATAGATTAGTAAGTAAGCATAAGAAACCCTGTGCTTACCTCACTTACTGGGTACTCTGTCCTTGATGCTTTCACAACTGCTACTTTGGAGAGTGGGTTATTTCTGTGAACACTTGAGTAATAGGTGTTGTGGTGTTAATGACATGTGATGCTGGAAACCAGAGGAGGCAAAGCAGGAAGGAAGCTAGGCAAACCATCCTCCTAGAAGCCCCCTTTTCCTCTTGACTTGCTCCTAATGTCCATTAACATTAAAGCCTTTAGATGTGAGTGAATTTACCTTTTCAGTAGAAAAATATCATTTTAGGGAGAGCAAGAGACTGGGAAGGAATTGGATTTCTAGGACCTTCTTAATTGAGCTTGAAATTTTGCATATAGGCCTAATTTAATTTTCCAAAGCCTTTGGGGAATCTTTATAATAATTAAACTGGAACCAAAGATATGTATGTTGAAGAGGAAAATAAAATCTTCCATTTACTGGATGAGAAACCAAAACAAATAGAATTCCTAACCAGAGATAGTACACAGTGTGAGGTATAGGAAAAGAGAATTTATAACCCAAAAGGAAAGGCCTAGCTGTATTGCACGCCTCACCTCCTGTCTGCCTCTGAATGCTATAGTGGTTAGGGAACAGTGAGAATCATTACTTCTTATTGAAAAACTCAGTAGAAATTAGATTGAAGTCTGTATTAGTGAGGGTTTTTTTTTTTTTTTTATTGTAAAGGAGAGTAACCCAATTAAAACCAGTGTAATTATGGCTTTTATAATTAAAATGTCCAACACAACTGGTGTCAGGCTCCCCAGAACCAAGAGCTCAGATGACGCCCTCAGGTCTCAGACTCTCTCACTATCACTTAGAGATGGCACTGGTATATTTGAGCATCAGAAGGAAGCCTATGCCCAGAATACCAGAGACCTCACAGTGAGGATGGGCATGGCCCTAGATGATCTGGCCCACTGCTCTCTCTGACCTCATCACCTGCTGCTCCGCCTTCCTTCTTCCACATGACTCACTCTTGCTTCCTTACATTCCTCTAATACTCCCAGAACTCTTCAGTCTCAGCTCCTTTCTTCCACCTGTTTTCTCCGCCTGAGATACAATTTTTTTTTTTCAAATAATGTGTGTTTATACATTTTTGTCAACACACAACACCCCACATGTATTATTTTCATAAGCACTCTATGACAACTTTTTTTTTTCTTAATGTTGCTAACTTCAATTTCTATTTCTGGTGTCATGAAAACTTCACTTAAGGTAAGTATTGATTTTGTATTACTTGAAATTTAAGCCAAAAATATTGATCAGTAGATCAAAATTGATATACAAAATTTACTGTTTGTAATTTTCAAATAAAACATCATGGTCATTCTCATGAATAGAGCAGTGCGACACCATGTAGAAACCAAAGAGAATGTATCCACGAAGAACTACATAAGTAACTTTAGGGGGCTACTTTTATACACATAAGCAGAAAATTAAAGAAAATAAATGAAAAAGAAAATTAACAGAATGATAGGACTTACTTGGTGGTGGTGTTGTTGTTATGTGCCATCGAGTCAGACCCGACTCATACCAACCCCTCCTTGGGTTTCCGAGGCAGTATCACTATGGAAGTAGGTTGCCCCATCTTCCTTCTGAGGAGTGGCTAGTGGGTTTGAACCGCCAGCCTTCTGGTTAGCAGTCAAGTGCCTTAGCCACTATGCTACCAGAGCTCCCAGGACTTACCTGTAGTGTGGCAGAATGAATGAATGAAGCCAAAATTGGCTTCTGGAAATGTCAAGACACATGCAGTATATGCATCGGTTCACTAGGCCATAACTTTTGTTTCATTTCATCATTTCTGCAGCATTATTTACATGGGCATATTTTTTGCAAAAAAATAAAATAAAAGTAAGTTCTCTTCCATTGATACTTGCTTGTCTGACTTCCTCATTCCTTCAATTCTTTGTTCAAATTTTACCTTTCAACAGGGCCTACTCTAAATAATCCTATTTAAAACTGTTTCTCTCTTTAGCTTCCTACCAGTTCACTCCCGCACTACCAATGACCTTTCCTGTTATATTTTTTTCCTCCTTCTACTATGCTCTAATATTGATATATTATATTTATTGTTTATTGTCTATCTCCTCCAATGGCATATAAACTTTTAAGGGAAGATTTGTTGTTGTTGTTGTTGTTGCTATTGCTGTTCACCAATGCGTCTCTCAAGTGTCTATATGGTAGATGATCTTTTTTTTTTTTTTTTAATGCAAGGGTGGGAGAAGAGAAGAGATCTGCCTCCTCACTATTCCTTTTTGCTGTGGAATTATAGTTTACCGTTTTCTCCTGAGGCCCATGTTATTCCTCAGTCTCTACAATCTGGCATGTATTTTAAAGCCTCATGCTCTGAATACTATTCTTGATTATAATTGCAATAGATTGACCTCATAAGAAGGCAAATCTCATTTAAAAAATTTCAGGAATGGTCCCATCTCTTTAACTGCCCTAGAATTGTATTGTTTAGAATGCTACTGAGGAAAAAAAAAAAGTAGGCCATTGTCTAAGGATTGATAATTTAATCATTGGTGTTATTAAACTGGGACGTTTCAATGTGATGGTATTGGTTGTTAGGGAATTTGAAATAAATTTGTATTTAAATTTTTATTTTAAGATAGTTATTCCTAGCATCCTAGCGCAGATCCCAGTGTCTGTGGAAATCTACACAGAATCTGAAATACTGAAATCCTAGGTTTACAAACAAGCGATAGCTGTGTTCATTCCATCTTACACCTCCATGTGACTTGTCTCTGACTTTTCTTAATTTATAGGGTATGTAGTCCCTAGATGATTAGAACATATTTATCTGCTCATCATGTCAATATTCAGAAGACTCGATCCTCTATTGTTATAAGCCTTAACACTAAGACGAATCTTTATAAGATTTAGCCCCAAAATCCCTATGGACTCCAAGAATAAAATTCTACTGTAAGATATTTTTATGTGTATTGGAGTTAGCGTAGGGATTACCATAAAGCACATTTATAAAAGCTTTGCACTGTGTATATGTTTATCATGCCAGAGGGGGAGCCAGAAAATGCATTCCCATTCCCATGATTCTTAAGAACCAGAATAAGTTACAGGCACATGGCTTCCTCACTCCCCAGATTGGAAACATCTGTGTTGTCCAAGTTTTCACTTTTTCCCATAATCAAAGGGGCAACTCCTGAAACAGAAGGGTCTTTCAAAGGGGAACCAGTCTTTTTGGAAACAATAAGGCAGGATGTTATAAATTTCCCTTAACTATTTTCAGCTCTTGGGGGATATGAGACTAATTTTCCATCACAGGGGACCCCTAAAATATTGGTTGTAGATATTGATATAAATATATGCACACCATATTTTGTTTTAAAATAAGACATATAAATTATTTTGTTTACTTTTAAGAAAGAAAAACAATACATGCTAATTAAACCATAAGCACTTTTTTCTGTTCTAATATTTCTTTCTTTTTTTATTTTTATTTTTTAATTTGTTTTATTGTGATTTGGGTGAAAGTTTACAGAGCAAATTCACTTTCCGTACAGCAGTTCACATACACTTTGTCTCATGACATTGACCACAATTTACCACAATGCAACAGCTCCCCTCCCACTTCCTCCCAATAGGTACTTCTTCCCTATGTCCATCCCTCCATGCATTCTTGTCCCCTGAGCTGTCTCCCTGTGTATAAATAGCCCTTCTTTCTCCCATGATTGTTCTCTCCACTGAGTGTATCTACCTCAGGTAAATGTTCAACTCATATGCCTATCTTTTGTTTGGCTGGAAGCCACAGGTGTGGGGCCAATTCCAGACCTGAAGGGCAGCTAGGGACCATAGTCTCAGGGGTTCCACCAGGCTCTATCAGACCAGCAAACCTGCCCCCCTTTTTTCCAAGTGATTTTGAGTTTTGTTCCACATTGTTCTCCCTCTCTATCCAGGATCTCCTACATAGATCCCCCTACAAGTGGTTGACAGTGGTAGCTGGGCACTATCTAGTTCTTCTGGTCTCATAGTCATATAGGCTGTGGATTGCATGGTGTACCAGTCTCTAGGACTAATTGTTTCCATGAATCTTTAGTTTTCTCCATTCTTCTTTGCTCTGGATGAGGAGAGACCCATCATTGCATCTAGATGGCTACTTACAAGCTTTTAAGATCCCAGTCACTACTTGCCAAAGTAGGAGGTGGAACAACATTTTGTGTAGTATCTATATTTATTTTTATAATTACAGCATAAATGTCTGCCATTTATCATTCTTATGCACATATGTGTACATAAGTGAAATAAAATATTAGTGAAATACATTGGCTAAGACATTCCTAAAACTTCTTCACATTCATAGTTGAACCTTATAAATAAATTTTTGACTTAGAATGTTGGTAATACAACATTCACAAAGAATGTACCTCTATTGTCTAGATTTTCCACCAATCCTGACCCCTCTCATACAAGCACAGATATTGGCACTTTCTTCATATTACCAAGATGTCAAACAGAAGTTTTCAGACAATGACTAGGACTCACGATCCTCTGTCAAATGCTCTATAAATAGATTGTTGATGGTAGCATCCAGGTTGTGCAGTTGTCCTTTTATACCAATAGAAGTCATAACCTAACAATGAAAATTATATCCCTTGGTTTGTAGCAACTGTAAAACACTAACAACTAAAAAAGAAGCCCTGTTGACACAATGATGAAGAGTGCAACTGCTAACTGAAAGTTTAGCAGTTAGAACCCATGCAATGGCTCCATGGGAGAAAGATCTGGCAATCTGTACCTGTAAAGATCATGGTCTAGAAAGTCTTATGAGTCAGTTCTACTCTGTCACACAGGGTCACTACAAGTAAAAAGTTGACTCAATGGCAACTAACAGCAACTAGAAGATGCATCCTGATTTGACGTATGTTAAAATGTGAACAAAAGTATGTATGTCTTTGAATCAATTACATCCAGTAGTTCTATCACTCTGTACCATCCTAACCACTTACAGGGTTACATGGTAATAAAACACACCAGAAAAAAATGCAGGCCTCTTTCCACTGATGTTCCATAAAATCAACATTCTGAGAGATAGTTACTGAATTTTAAAGTTTAAATGAAACCATAATAAAAAAGTTTTAAAATTAGTCCAAAGATATCAAGTTTATGTTTAAAAGAACTAACATTGTCATTCACCACTCATCTATCATTTTGTCATAAGGTGGTGGTTTGTATGTTGCAGTGACCCTGGAAGCTATGCCACCAATATTTCAAATACCAGTAGGGTTATCCATGGTAGACAGGTTTCAGCAGAGATTCCAGCCTAAGACAGACTGGGAAGAAGGATGGAGCCACCTACTTATGAAGTAATTGGTCACAGAAAACATTATGAATAGTAGTGATACATTGCCGGAAGATAAGCCCCTCAGGTTGGAAGGCATTCAAAATATGACTGGGAAGAGCTTCCTCCCCAAAGTAGAGTTACCCTTAAGGACATGGACATAATAAAGTTTTCAGGACCTTTATTTGTTGATAGGGCACAACTCAAAATAAGAAGGAAGAACTACAAACATTCATTAATAATCAAATTGTGGACTGTATGAAGTATGAATCTAGGAAAATTGAAAGTTGTCAAAAATTAAATGGAGCACATAAAGATTGATATCCTAGGCACTGGTAAACTGAAATGAACTGGTTTTGGCCATTTATAATCAGAAAATCATATGGTCTACTATGCCAGGAAAGACAAATTGAAGAGGAATGGCATTGCATTCATGGTCAAAAAGAACATTTCAAGATCTATCCTGAAGCACAATTCTGTCAGTGTTAGAATAATATACATATGCCTACAAGGAAGACCAGTTACTACTGTTATTCAAAGTTCTGCACTAAAACCAAAGATGAAGATATGGAAGATTTTTACCAACTTCTGCAGTCTGAAATTAACCAAGCATGCAATCAAGATGTATTGATAATTACTGGTGATTGGAATGCAAAAGTTGGAAACAAAGAAGCATTGGTAGTTGAAAAATATGGCCCTGATGAAAGAAATAATGCCAGAGATTGATGATAAATTTTGCATAAGCAATGACTTATTTATTGCAAATACTTTTTTCAACAACATAAACAGCAACTGTACACAAGGACCTCCCCAGCTGGAATACACAGAAATAAAATCTACTACCTCTGTGGAATGAATGATGGAGATGCTCAATAATATCAGTCAGAACAAAGCCAGGTGCTGAGTGTGGAACAGACCATCAATTGCTCATATGTAAGTTTAAGTTGAAGCTGAAGAAAATTGAAACAAGTCTATGAGAGCCAAGATATAACCTTGATTATATCCCACCTGAATTTACAGATATGAAGAATAGATTTGACACATTGAATATCATGACTGAAGACCAGACAAGATGTGGGATGACATCCTGAACATCATATATGAAGAAAGCAAAAGATTATTAAAAAGACAGGAAAGGAAGAACAAAATGGATGTCAGAAGAGACTCTGAAACTTGCTCTTGAAAGCAAAGTAGCTAAAGCAAATGGGAGAAATGAAAAAATAAAAGAGCTGAACAGATTTCAAAGGGCAATCCAAGAAGACAAAATAAAGAACTATAACGAAATGGGCAAAGATACGGAATTAGACATGTTTGGCATTTCTCAAGATGAAAAAATTGAAGAAAAAATTCAAGTCTCAAGTTGCAATACTGAAGGAGTCTATGGGCAAAATACTGAATGATTCATGATGTATCAAAAGAGGATAGAATATACAAGAGTCACTGTATCAAAAAGAACTGGTTGACATTCAACCATTTCAGGAGGCAGCACAAGATCAAGAACCAATGGCATTGTAGGAAGAAGTTGAGCTTCACTCAAGGAGTTGGTAAAAAAACAAGGCTCTAGAAATTGACAGAATACTCATTGAGATGTTTCAACAAATGGATGCAGTGCTGGAGGAGCTTACTTGTTTATACCAAGAAATTTGAAGACAGCTACCTGGCCAACCGACTGAAAGGGATCCGTATTCATGCCCATTCCAAAGACAGGTGATCGAACAGAATGTGGAAATTATCGAACAATGTCATTAATATCACATGCAAGTGCAATTTTGTTGAAGGTAATTCAAAACTGGTTGCTGCAGTATACTGACAGGCAACTGCCAAAAATTCAAGCTGCATTCAAAGGGGAGCATTGAATGAAGGATACCCATGCTGATGTCAGATGAATCTTGGCTAAAAGCAAAGATTACCAGAAAGATGTTTTGTTGTGTTTTATTGAGTGTGCAAAACATTAGACTGTGTGGATCATAACAAATTATGGAAAACATTGCAAAGAATGGGAATTTCAGAACACTTATTTGTGTTCATGAGGAAGCTGTACATAGACCAAGAGACAGTTATTTGAACAGAATAAGGGGATACAGCATGGTTTAAAATCAGGAAACGTGTGCATCAGGGTTGTATCCTTTCACCATACTTATTCAATCTCTATGCTGAGCAAATAATGCAACAAGATGGACCATATGAAAAAAATATGGCACCAGGATTGCAGAAAGACTCACTAACAACCCACAATATGCAGATGACATGACCCCCCCCTTGATGAAAGTGAAAAAGACTTGAAGGACTTACTGATGAAGTTCAAAGACTAGATACTTAAGTATGAATTATATCTCAACACAAAGAAAACAAAAATTCTCACAACTAGACCAATGAACAACATCATGATAAATGGAGAAAAGATTGAAGTTGTCAGGAATTTCATTTTACTTGAATCCACAGTCAACACCCCATGGAAGTTGTTGTTGTTATGTGCTGTCGAGTCGGACCAGACTCATAGAGACCCCTCCCTGGGTTTCCGAGGCAGTATCGCTACAGAAGTAGATTGCCCCATCTTCCTTTGAAGAGTGGCTGGTGGGTTTGAACCACCAGCCTTCTGGTTAGCAGTCAAGTGCCTTTAGGCACTACGCTATAGAAGCAGCAGTCAAGAATTCAGAGAATGTATTGCACTGGGCAAATTTGCTGCAAAAGACCTCTTTAAAGTGTTAAATAGCACAGCTGTCACTTGGAAGATTAAGGTGTGCCTGACTCGAGTCTTAGTATTTTCATGAGTCTCATATGCATGTGAAAGCTAGACAATGAATAAGGAAGACTGAAGAAGAATGGATGCATTTGAATTGTAATGTTGGTGAAGAATCTTGAAAATACCGTGGACTGCCAGGACTGCCAGAAGATAGAACAAACCTGTCTTGGAACAGGTACAGTTGAAATGCTCCTTAGAAGCTAGAATGGCCAGACTTCATCTCACATACTTTGGTAGTTATCAAAAAGGACCAGTCCCTGCTGAAGAATATTATGCCTGGTAGAGAGTGAACAAAAGATGGGAAGATTCTCTACAAGGTTGACACAGTGGCTGAAATGATGGACTCAAGCATAGCAAAGATTTTGAGCATGGCACAAGACAGTCAGTGTTTCATTCTGTTGTACATAGAGTTGTTACAAGCTGGAGCCAACTGGACAGCACCTAACAACAACAGCACCAGCAGCAGAATTCCCATATTCCCATAAGGGTGCACTCCATTATATCCAAATTCAATATGAAAGTTTTAGAAGCTTCTTTCCCAAAATTGCACATATCAGAAGCATTCGCATTCCTTTTCTGAACTGTCAGTGTTGATGGAAACCATGTGAAAATGAAGGATCAATAAGATAACTTATAAATCCTTCCCAAATAATGACAGTTTTACCCCTTCTGCTTCCATTAGCCAAATCACCTCCAGCACAGCAAATAATGATGAATTTCCATCGCTGCTCAAATTTCTCAGTGCCTTAGTCACCTCAAACCACTTTAGACATAGGAGGGAATAAATTTAAAATGAATTAAGAGACTTATCACATTTCTTCAGAACACTCTGAAGAATTTTAAGATCGTGTTTTGCATGACTAAAATCCAGCCTGCTGTTCTGGTAAATGTGGTCAGATTTAAGTGATAAAATTACTAACAGTTTTATTGCAATTCCAGACCTGAATAGAATTGGCAAGTGGAATTTTGGTGCAATGGACATATTACCCAAGTGGAAATTTTTCTGTGAGCCCTGTTATAGTCTACCGCTTACACTGCAGTCTTGGAAACGCATGGAAAATATTTACCAGCCCATAATTTTTAGGAGCTTGCTTTCCCCCATAGGCATAGGGACACAGTCAACGAAATGAAATGCATATTCCTTTCTACTCAACCTGGCACAAAATGTACTGGTATTTGGATGAGCAATAATATTCAAGGATTTCCTCCCTCATAAAAGTTGCAAATTATAAACAGAACCAAGTGTCAGACAAAACAGCAGGCGGTTTAACACATTTCCAATACAAGGCTGGTAGTTGTTTCAAATCACTGCAAGTATATTTTCATCTTAATCCTTCCACATCTTCTGAGTAAATTAAGGATGATTTTGCTTGTTTATTTTGTTTATTGTTGTCTTTCATTGTGGGCAGAGATAAACTAGAGAAGCCAAAGCAACTCATCAATATTGAGTTTCATAGAAAGTAAAACTCAAGTTGAAATAATCATGTTGTTGTTGCTGTTATTACTTTGATGATGATGATGATGATGATGATGATGATGATGATGATGATGTGCCATTGAGTCGCCTGGTAAACCCACCAATGCTATCAATACTTTTATATATTAGATATTTAATGGTTACAAAGCACAATATTAAATTCCAGAAACATTGTGCTCCAATATCCCTTTCCTCTTTCCCTGAACTCCAGAAACTAGAGAAAAACTAGGCTAACATGATCATGGATGTCAAAGCTTTAAGTGGTTTTAAAGAACTTGTCCATCTTTTTTCACAGATAAGGAAACTGAATCTTCCAGGAGTCTGAATGTTGCCCAAGATGACATGGTTACAGAACTGAAACAAAATGCATGTTTCTGGGTTCTTAAACTCATGTTCTTGCCCCTTCATTATATGTAATATGTGATGATAGAAACTCAGATACGAAATCATTTGGAGAAAAAAAAAGGGGGGGGACCAGGTTTGCTGGTCCAATAGAGCCTGGTGGAACCACTGAGACTATGGTCCCTAGTTGCCCTTCAGGTCTGGAATTGAACCCACACCTGTGGCTTCCAGCCAACAATAGACAGGTATATGAGTTGAACATTTCCCTGAGGTAGATACACTCCTTGGAGAGAACCATCATGGGAGAAAGAAGGGCTGCTTATGCAGAGAGACAGCTCAGGGGGCAGGAGTGCATGGAGGGATGGACACAGGGAAGAGGTAACTATAGGGAGGAAGTGGGAGGGGAACTGTTGCATTGGGGTAACTTGTGGTCAATGTCATAAGACAAAGTATATGTGAATTGTTGTATGGAAAGTGAATTTGCTCTGTAAATTTTCACCCAAATCACAATTAAAAAAAAAAAAAGAAAGAAAGAAAAAAGAAACTCAGAGATAGATTCAAAGCTGAAGACATCTACTTCTTTAATAGCCTAATGACTCACCTAGAAAATGTTTAGAAATGAAGTTCTGAGCACATTGCCTGCTACTTACCCTAAACCGTGAGAGCCAGAATGGCTCTGAATCAAATTGTTCCCAACAAACAATGAACATGAATTCAGCAGACAGAGGTAGTTTCAAGGCTCATTACTGATGTTAATTAGCAATCCTACACAATATCCCTTTAGGGTGAGTTAAGCATTATTAGCTCTGCTGCACAGATGATGGACCTAGCTATACATTTGATGTGTTTGTTGTCTGGTGCCCAAGCTACTAAAACTCAGAGATGCGCACAAAATCCAGTAAGTTCTGGAACAACAGTGGCCTTCTAAGAGCACTGACTTCCAATCTGCTTTTCAGTTTAACCTGAGTCTCAGCGCTTGTCCAGGACTAACTTTAGGCTAGTAGCCATCACAAGCTCCTTGTCTGAAAAGCTAGTCAGTCAACAAAGACCTGCCTGGCCCTTACTGTGTATGATCACTGCCTAGGGGCTGGTGGGATAGCAGGCAAATAACAGACTGAGTCCTGCTTGCATAGAGCTTCCCACAGAGCCCTGCCTCCACCATTTGGCAGTCACTTCTGAGTAAGGGAGATAGTAAAGTGGGAAATATGTTTTTATGACCTGTTCTTTCCAATATAGACCATAAAATATCCAACCAAGATTTTCTTGTGCAATGCACCAGAAACAAAGCGGTGCCTTTTAGGAGGATTGTAGCCTGGTAGGCAGCTTTCTACAAGGAGTTTACATAGAGCAAATTTTTTAAATAAAACATCAGTAAAGGCAGCTAGATGCTAGATTTCACTGAAGATAGGAACATATCATGGCTGACTTTTTACCTTGTAAAATGAAAGATGAAATGCAGTCTCTGGGCAGTCCACATCATTAATGCACTCATAGCAAGCTGAAAGGTGAGTGGTTCTTGTCCACCCAGAGGTGGCTCAGAGGAAAGTCCTGGTGATCGCCTTCCAAAAGACGAGGAAACTTTCAACCGATTGGTCTTTCAGTCTAGTCTCACTCTGTGGAGTGTAGAGCGGCAGTGCCTTCTGTCTTGGGTAGTAGTTCTCAACTGTCATTGAGCATCACCTGGAAAGCTTAAGAAATATAGATTCCTGGGCATCACTAGCAGAGATTCTGATCTAACCGGTGACTGATTTGAACTTCAAAAGTTCATGTTCCAATTATGGAGGAAAAAATATCATGTGGAAACAATTAGTAATCATGAAAATCAGTTGATACACTGTCAATATCCCAGAATCTCTTAACTAGCTGATGAGAATGAGTAAGGTTCAAGTCCCAAAAGCTATGGGGAATTGAAGCAAAGTATATTTCCCACTTTATGTTTGTCTGCATTGCTCATTAATGCACCACAAATAATTACTTAACTTTGGAAAGATTAATTCATGCCCAAGTTATGTTTGCTTGTTTCTGGCAATTTATACCTTTGCATTCAACAGAATGCAGAAATTATCAAACAATATTCATATCACATGCAACTAAAATTTTACTTTTCAAAAATGGTTGCAGCAGTATATTGACAGAGAACAGCCAGAAACTCAGGCTACATTCAAAAGAGGATGTGGAATGAGGAATATCATTGCTGATGTCAGATAGATCTTGGCTGAAAGCAAATACCAGAAAGATGTTCACCTGTGTTTTATTGACTATACAACTGTGTGGATCATATCAAATTTTGGATAATATTGCAAAGAATGGGAATTCCAGAACACTTAATTGTGCTCATAAGGAACCTGTACATGGACCAGGTGGCTGTCGTCATTTGAACAGAACAAAGGGATACTGCATGATTTAAAATCAGAGGTGTGTGTCTGGGTTGTGTCCTTTCACCATACTTATTCAATCTATATGCTGAACAAATAATCCAAGCAGCTGGACTATATGAAGAAAAACATGGCATCAGGATTGGAGGCAGACTCATTAACAACATACAATATGCAAATGACTTAATCTTGCTTGCTGAAAGTAAAGAAAACTTGAGGCACTTACTGATGAAGATCAAAGACTATAGCCTACAGTATAGATTACACTTCAACCTAAAGAAAACACAAGTCCTCACAACTTGACCAATAAAGAGCATGATGATAAATGGAGAAAAGATCAAAGTTGTCAAGAATTTCATTTTACTTGGATCCATAATCAACTCACATGAAAGCAGCAGTCAAGAAATCAGGTGATGTGTTGCATTGGCCAAATCTGCTGCAAAAGACCACTTTAAACTGTTGAAGAGCAAAGATCTCACTTGGAAGACTAAAGTTCGCCTGACCCAAACCATGGTATTTTCAGCAGTCTCATATGCATGTGAAAGCTGGACAATGAGTAAGGAAGACCTCAGAACTGATACTTTTGAATTGTGGTGTTGATGAAGAACATTGAAAATATAATAGACTACCAGAAGAACCAACAAATCTGTCTTGGAACAAGTACAGTCAGCATGCTCCTTAGAAGCAAGAATGGCCATACTTCGTCTGACTCACTATGGTCATTGTTCTGGTACTCTTGTGCCACTTTAACAGACATATCACATATGTAGATGGCTGGAACAGAGATTTTATTCTCTTACAGTTTTGGAAGCTAGAAGTCCAAGTTCAAAATGCCAGCTCTAGGGGCTAGGTGAAAATGCCCCTTGATCTTGGGCTTCAGCTCTGCCTCTTGCTCCTGACCCACTGAAGCTGGAGGCTTCTCTTAACTCAGACAGCTTCTGGCTTCCAAGGCTGACAAATCCAAGGCCAATAAATACAATAGCACAGTCCCAAGATTATCAAACAAAGTAGGCCACTAATTCAAGTCCACAAACAGTCCCAAGATTGGCAGGGCCACCATGGCAAGCTATTGAATGAAGGCTCAACTAAATGCAGGTACCAAGCATGCCAAAAAACTCAGAGGTTCTTCTCAAAGCTGACTTCTTATACACTGGATGCAGACCACGTCCCTAAGGCAGCTACTCAGCTGCTCCAGAAGATCCCACCATGGAGCTGATGACCAGTGTCATCATGTTCATCATGGGGAACTACATCCAACTACCCAGACATTCAAAACGGGACCCAGCCAAGTTAATTCTCAACTTAACTACCACAGTCATGTTATCAGAAAGGACCAGTCCCTAGAGAAGAATACTGTGCTTGGTAAAATAGAGCGTTAATGAAAAAGGGAAAGACCATCAATGAGAGGGATTGACAGTGGCTGCAATGATGGGCTCAAGCATAGCAAAGATTGTGAGGATAGCACAGGACTAGGTATAGTGTTTCGTTCTGTTGTTCGTAGGGTCAGTATGACTCAGAACTGACTCGACAACACTTAACAACACAACAATATGCCTCTGCACATGATGACCATATGCTTTTGGTAACATTCAGGCATTGTTAGAATTGACTTGATGGCAATGGGTTTTAATCTTGGCTGTAATCTTATGCAACAGTGTTAGGTTAGTAGTCAGCACAAATGCCACATAGGCATCTTTTTGTGAAAGCATAACTAGAAAAGAAGAAACCATAGTCATTGAGTCAGAACTCATAGCAACTCTATAAAGGCTGTAATGTTTACAAAGCAGACTGCCACATTTTTTGCCCACAGAATGGCTCGTATGTTCAAATGCTGACCTTTCAGTTAGCAGCCAAGCACTTAATCAGGGCATAAAAATAAAACACACTGCCATGGAGTAGATTCCCACTTATAGTGACCTTCTAGGAGAGCATAGAACTGCCCTTTAGGGTTTCCAAGGAGCTCTGGTAGTGTAGTGACTAAGGTGCTTGACTGCTAACCAGAAGGCTGGCGGTTCAAACCCACCAGCCACTCCTCAGAAGGAAGATGGGGCAATCTACTTCCGTAGTGATACTGCCTCAGAAACCCAAGGAGGGGTCACTATGGGTCGGGTCCGACTCAACGACACATAACAACAACAAGCAACAATATAGTGTTTCCAAGGCTATAAATTTTACCAAAGGAGATTGCTTCATCTTTCTCCTATGGAGTGACTCGTTCTTTCCTTCACTTTTTACAACGGTAGACTAATAAATATTTGTCCCTCAGTGATTGACTCATCGCACTCAGCATAATGTCCTCCATGTTCATCAACATTATGTGTTTTGCAGAGGGCCTTCCTATTTTTTTCTGACCTACTTTACCAAGCATGAAATCCTTTTCCAGGGACTGGTCCCTTCTGAAAACATAACCAAAGCACATGAGACAAAGTGTGGCCATTCTCATTTCTAAGGACATTACAGCTGCACTTCTTCTGGACAAAAAAAGAAAAAAATGACTCATTGCTATTGAGTCAATTCTGACTCATAGTGCCCCCCATTGGGTTTCCAAGGCTGTAAATCTTTAGGGAAGCAGACTGCCTCACCTTTTTTTTCCCCGACAGAGCAAGAAATGCCTTAACCACAACACCATCAGAGTTCTTCTGGCAGTCTGTGGTGTTTTCAGTATTCTTTGCCAACACCTGCCATTCCTGGGAAGGAAGATTGAGCAATCTACTTCTGTAGTGATACCACCTCAGAAACCCAAGGAGCAGTCACTATCAGTCAGATCTGACTCGATGGCAATAAGTTTGTTTGGTTGGTTGTTTTTTGCCAACACCACAATTCAAATGCATCACTTCTTCTGTGGTCTTCCTTATTCATTTTCCAGCTTTCATTTACATTCAAGGCAACTGAAAATAGGTTGGATTGGTTAGGTGCACCTTAGTCTTCAAAGTTATGTCTTTGCTGTTTAACACTTTAAAGAAGTCCCTTGCAGCAGATTTGACCAGTGCAATACATCATCTGATTTCTTGACTGATGTTTCATGGCTGTTGATTATGGATCCAAATAAAACAAAAATTTTGACAAGCTCAATCTTTTCTCCATTTATCATGATGTTGCTTATTGCTCCACTTGTAAGGATTTTTGTTTCCTGTATGTTAAGGTGTAATCTATACTGAAAACTGTAGTCTTTGATCTTCCTCAGTAAGTCCTTCAAGTCCTCTTCACTTTCAGCAAGCAAGGTTGTGTCATCTGCATATTGCAGGTTATTAATGAGTCTTCCTCCAATCACAAAACTATAAGAACTTAAATTTGGAGACAGACACCAACAAATTATTCCATATGCCAAAACTTCTGAATATTTGTGAACTTGTGTACCATTGATATTTTTAATTTGAAAAGAGAAAAGTAAATGAAAAAGAGGTTCTTTAAAAACAACATCTAACACTATGCTTACTATGTGGCCATGTGCAAAGCAATTTACATATTTTATCCCATTTGATCTTCCCAAAACACTTGTGAGATTGGCACAATTATTAATCTCACTTTATAGATTTAGATAATGAAACTTAGTAGAGAAGATAACCAACTTGACCAAAATCAAATATTTAGTTAGTCATGGAACCAGAAGTTGATTGTACATAGTTTGTCCCCAAAGCCCATCATTTAACCAACTTGCTCAATGAAATACAAAGACAAAGAGTTACACACCTTGTTTTTAATACCATTGGGCATACTTACTTTATTTCTTTCAAGAAGAAAACACAAACTCTATCCAAATGACTCTTCATTTAGAAAGCACTAATCAATGACAGAGAAAAATATTTATTCATATGAATTTCATATTAATTCATTTGAAAACTGTTAGTCAAAACAAAGGCCTATGTTATTTTGTTTGAAGTTCACCCTTCCATTAGCTAAGACTAAAATGTCTTCTAAGACAAATTTAGAATTCCTAGAACAGCCTGACCTTTAATATTCATGTCATAACATAAATACACTTTGGTGTCATTATCATATTGTCACTGGTATATTTGCACTATTCATCATTCTCTGTTCATTAATCAGGCAAACATCCTGTAAACAGCTAAATTTATACCAAAAGATGAATAGGATGGAGTTCATTGGATGTTCACCAAAATATCAAGAGATCCATGGGGAGAAAATGATGTTACAAAAAACAGGCTTTGGGAACAACCTTTCATAATTATTATCATTTTATCTCAAATAAGAAAACATATTTTTACGTAGACCATGAAACTGAGCACTTGAAAGGAAAGATAAAGTTCAAATTGCTTTAAAATATTCAACAATCAGAAACTTAAGAGTTGAAATAGGCCTAACTATGTCAACCCCAGCTTCTATGTCTTGCCTAGGTGCAGACAAAATAGCTCACCCTAGATCCTGGATAGAGATCTATGAGAAAAATGTGGAAAAAAACTCAAAATCATAAAAAAATAAAAAGTGACCAGGTTTGTTGGTCTAATAGAGCCTGGTGGAACCCCTGAGACCATGGCCCCTAGTTACCCATCAAGTCTGGAATTGAACCCACTCCTGTAGATTCCAGTCAAACAAAAGACAGGCATATGAGCTGAACATTTACACTAGGTAGATACACTCTTTGGAGAGATCAATCATGGGAGAATAAAAGGGCTATGTATGCACAGGGAGACAGCTTGGGGGCAAGAATGCATGGGAGGGAAGTACACAGGGAAGAGGTGGCTGTGGGGAGGAAGTGGGAGAACTGTTGCATTGTGGGAGATTGCAGTCAATGTCATGAGACAAAGTGTATGTGAACTGCTGTATGGAAGATGAATTTGCTCTGTAAACTTTCACCCAAATCACAATAAAAATAAAAATAAAATGAAATAAATAGCCCACCCTACAAGTTCAACCTACTGAGTTCTGGCACCAACGAATCAAGCAGAATAGATTTACGCTACATCCTGACATTCAAGGGGTCTGTAAATAGTCTGCTGCCATTTTGCCTGCTTTCAGGGGTGAACAGAAACCTGATTCTCATATGGGGTCCCAGGCAATCTGGCAGTTCCTTCTAGATATTTGGTTCTCAGGTACAGTTTCCCACTGGATCCTCAGTGAAAACCCTGACGTGGTTGACTAAATTGAAAAATATAAAAAAAGTTTGTCTTCACCTTTTGCTCTTACAATTTGTTTTCCCCAAGGAGATAGGAGAGGGAGCAAGCATCCCTCCTCTCCACTCCTGCTCCTCACTAGTCAAGGGGATGGGAGAACAGTTGCCACCACGGTGCTTCCACATGATCCAGAGAAGAACTGTGTTCTGTAGGATTTTCAGTGGCTACTATCTTTCAGTAATAGATTGTTAGGTCTTTCTTACAACGTTCCTCTGGGTGGATTTGAACCACCAACCTTTCAGTTAAAAGCTGAGGGCTTACCTGTCATGTCACACAGGGACTCCAGCCAAGGAAAAAATATGCTTATATCCTGTCTTCACCAACCAAAATGACCTGGTGGAGATTTACTTTCAACCATTTCAATCACAGAAATGTTTTTTTTTTTTTTCTAAAAACAAAATGATACTAATTATATTATACATTTTTTCAAAGTACATAAGCTTCTCATCGCCGTCACTGATATTCTGGTGAGACACACCAGTTGAGATCACTGAGCACATCCTGCCATTCACTTTCTTCGCATCAGTCTCCTCCATCCAGTACTGGGCTCTGTTTTCTGTATTTTTGTATCAACTTGGACACATCTTTGCAAATAACAATGCTTCCATCCACCAGAGTCCAAGAACTGTGCCTGAATAGAAGCCCTGCCCACCCACCTCTTTTGGTTGGAGTCCCCAGACTCCAACCATACCTGGGTTTCACAAGAGATAGAGGGATGTTGGCATTTGGTGATTTAAACTACTGATTCTCCATACAGGGGAGAATATCCCTCTCTTCTGATTATTCTTGCCTGCCTCATTCCACAACAATAGCATCTCCTCCCATTGCAACTCCAGAATCTCTCAACATACATTGAAGTGTGACTGCTGCCCCTATACACACCAAGAGAGTACCTTATTAACTGTTGGGTCCTTGTACAATTTTCTGGCATACAAATAGTGAATAAATGTTCAATGAATGAATAACACTATAACCTTAGCCATGAATGCCTGTGTATGTAACTCTTATTTTCAAATAACCCTACTAGCTTCCAGTTTAAAATTAAATCACATAAATGCCATCATGGGGGCTCTAGTGGCATAGTGCCTAAGGCATTTGACTGTTTACCAGAAGGCCAGCAGTTCAAACCCATCAACCACTCCTCAGAAGGAAGAGGGGGCAATCTATTTCCATAGTGATACCACCTCAGAAACCCAAGGAGGGGTCGCTATGAGTTGGATCTGACTCGACAGCAGTGAATTTTTGTAGTTGAAATGCCATCATTAGCCATATATTTTGTTGGTCTTTGCCCCCATTTGCAGAGCCTCTATAAAGGACCCTCAAGGAAATTTCTTACATGGACTCACAAACCATTGTAGTCATAGACCATGTGACAGCCACAATTTCTCCTTTTCTCCATTCCTTCTCTACAGAATACTCCAAATCTACCAGATGCCATTGCTTCTGCCAGGCACCACACTGGGCAGCACCGTTAATTAATGGCAGCCCCCAGTACACAGTGTCTATGTGAAAAGTGGGAGAGGACAGAAGCAGCAGTACAGTCCTGTTTGTCAATATCTTGTTTGGAATAATTAGTGTATTTAATAACTTTGAGTACTTACTTTCTGTCTTCTCTTTATTTAGGACCCAGACAGCAGTCCATAAGGTGCTGGGCCTAAAAGGAAGATCCTAGGCACACTCTGTAATCACTAAAGATCACTCCCAGGCCAAACTTAGGCTACCTGATTCTTCCTAGCATGAGTTTTTTTGAAGTCCTTCCAAATTGTGGGAATACTCAACTAATCAGTTCACCCTTGTCTAAATCCAATGATACAGTGATGTTCAAGCTATGCCCCCCGATATTTCCATTCATCTTTGGTGAAATGTGAAGGTTAAATATTTTATTGTGATCTCTATGTACAATATTGTATACATAACCAAACCAAACCCACTGCCATAAGGCTGACTCAGATTCATAGCCACAGTTTAGAACAGAGCAGAACTGCCTCTTAGGGTTTCCAAGGCTGTAAATATTTACAGAATCCAACTGCTTCATTTTCTTCCACAGAGCAGCTTGTGGGTTTGAACCACTGATCTTTTGGTTAGTAGTCAAAGGCTTTAACCACTGCACCACCAGCACTCCCTACATTGTATATAAGGTTAAGAATATATTCCAGTAATATTACTGTTGGCTGATATTTTCTCAGTCAGCCTCTAGTCTTCCAACTTGCCTCTCACTATATCTACAAATATAATCAGAACATGTGCAAACAAAGAATCAATAATATTAATTTTAACAAATCTATTTTCAACGTTTACCTAAAATCCATAGTATCGAATTTGGAAAAGCCATAAAATTTACTTTCTTGATCTAATAATCTGATCCCAGAGATTTTAATAAAAATTACAAAGAGGAACAATGCCTCTGAAAGGAATGAGTCTATAATGATGAAATTTCAGGGCTTGAGGCAAATAGAAGGGGGTGACATTTTTGGCAGAAGAACTTTCCTTGACATTTCTCAAATATTATTGTGAGTTCAATTCCAACTACAAAGTAATGAAAAATGTTACCTGCCTTAAATGCTGATCTTTTCAAGTTAAAATGCAATGTGCTCTTTTGAGTGATGATTTTTAAGTACCAAAAATGAAAGAACATTCACAGGTTCAGGTTTCAAGAAGATAAGCTCCTATAAAATGTGTATGTTGTTGTTGTTATATGTATAGATGAGTGAATAAAAATGCAAATGTAGTTACATTTTTATTTTCCTCTATCTTTGGTAAAAACAAACTAACCAAACCAAGTGCAAATATTGTTTTTAAAACAGCAATTAGATCCCTAATTAATATTAAGCATGTAAAAGTTGTATAAGCCCATATTATAAGAAAACGGTTTCAAATTATGGCAAAAGCTTAATTCAGTGCCTACGAGACACAAGACAACCCTACAGTTAAGATCATATATATATATCTGAAATCACCAAGCATCTTATGGTTCCTGTTGAACGACAGTAATTATGATGAAGTCTTGATACATGCTACAATATGGATGGAGCTGAAAGACATTTTGCTGAGTGAAATAAATCAATCACAAAAAAAGGACAAATATTGTATGATCTCACTTATATACCACCTCTGGTGGTATAGTACCTAAGGCATTTGACTGCTAACCAGAAGCCTGGCTGTTCAAACTCACAAGCTACTGCTTGGAAGGAAGATTGAGCAATCTACTTCCGTAGAGATACCACCTCCGAAACCCAAGGAGGAGTCGCTATGAGTTGAATTGACTCAACAGCAGTGAGTTTGTTTTTTTTCTTTTTTTTTTTTTTTTGGTTTTTACTTATATAAAAAGACAACAAAAAGACAATTACATAGAGAACAAATTTATTAGTGGTTACCAGGGGTGGGAGGGAGTTAAAAGTGATGGAACTATCATATTGATTAAGGGTGAGATTGTACAGTAGATTATTGTAATTGTAGTCAGGAAGTTGTACACCTGTGGAAAATTGAATTGGTAAAAGTTGTATAATACTTGGAAAGGGATCAGTGCAGAAGATCCTGGATAGACTGAGAGAACAATATGGAACAAAACTCAAAATCACAAAAATAAGACCAGATTTACTGATCTGATAGAGCCTGGTCAGATCTCCGAGACTACAGCCCATTACCCTTCAGGTCTGGAACTAAAAACTCACTCCTGTGGCTTCTAGCCAAACAATACACAGGCATATAGGGTGGAACAATTACGTCAGGTAGACACCCTCCTTAGAGTAATGAATTGTGGGAGAACAGAAGGGCAGTATTTGCACAGGGAGATGAGTGGGGGAGGGCAGGAATGCATAGAAAGAAAGGACACAGGGAAGAGGTAGCTACAGGGAGGAAGTGCGGAGAGAGCTGTTACATTGTAAGGAATTACAGTCAATGTCGTGAAACAAAATGTGTATGAAATGCTGTATGGACAATGAATTTGCTCTGTACTTTTACTCAAATCATAACAAAAATTCAGGGGGAAAAAAAAGCTGTGTGATAGATGTATTTAAGCAATGATAAAATACAGGAAAAAGAGCAGTGGCTATGAGAGTGCTATGTACAACCAACAACCTCATGGGATTTGGATTCTTGGTTTGGAAGTTTAGTTATGGCTTCATGGGACATTCGGGTTGCATAACATGTTTAATGCCTTTGTTCTGCCTTCTAGTTTGTTCCATAGTGCCTGGGGTCTTAAAGGCTTGCAAGCAGCCATCCAAGGCACAATTGGTCTCTGTTCATCTGGACCAATAGAGGAAGAAAGAGACTGGAATAGGAGGAAGATAGGGAATGTGTAAGATGCTATGGTGCCTAAGGCATTTGACTGCTAACTAGAAGGCCGGTGGTTCAAACTCCATGGAAGGAAGATGAGACAATCTACTTCCATAAAGATTTACCACCTTGGAAACCCAAAGTGGGTTGCCATGAGTTGGAATCAACTTGATGGCAGTTTGTTTATGGAATGTGTGGCTGATTGTCTCCACAAATAATGTGGCTAATTGACTCCTTTGCCATGAGACTAGAACTAAATGGTGCCCAGCTACCATTACCGAATATTTTGATCAAAAATTCCATAGATGAATCTGATCAAAAGGGGAAAAAATGCAGAACAGAATTTAAACTTGTCATCTACTCCAGACTTCCTGGAGTCATGAAGATTGGATGAGTGCCTGCAAATATTGCCCTAAGATAATCTTAAACCAAAAATATACCCTGAAGTCTTCTTAAAACCAAACAATACTTTAGCTAACTAGTAAAAAAAAAAAAAAAAAAAAAACCACTGCCATCCCATAGATTCTGACTCATAACAACCCCATAGGACAGAGTAGAACTACTCACAGGGTTTCCAAGGCTGTAAATCTACACAGAAGCAGACTGCCTCATCTTTCTCCCATGGAGTGGCTGGTGGGTGCAGAGGACTGAACTTTGGGTTAGCAGCCCAACGTGTTTTAACTACAGTGCCACCAGAACTCCTTATACTAATTGTGATGTTGGCAAAGGATATTGAAAATACCATGGACTGCCAAAAGAATGAACAACTCTGTCTCAGAAGAAGTGCAGCCGGAATGCTCCTTAGAAGTGAGAATAGCCAGATTTCATCTCTCCTACTTTGCTCATGTTGTTGGAAGGAACCAGTCCCTGGAGAAGGATGTCATGATTGGTAGAGTGGTGGGTCAGCAACAAAGAAGACATTCAGCAAGGTAGATTGATTGACACAGGGGCTGCGATGATGGGCTCACATATAGCGAAGATTGTAAGGAGGCACAGGACTGGGCAGTGTTTCCTTCTGTTGTCCAGGGTCACTGAGTCAGAGCCACTTGACAGCACCTAACAACAATAGTAGGAGCTCTGGTAGCATAGTGGCTAAGACACTTGCCTGCTAACCAGACGGCTGGTGGTTCAAACCCACCAGCCACTCCTCGGAAGGAAGGTTGGGCAATCCTACTTCCATAGTGATACTGCCTCGGAAACCCAAGGAGGGGTCACTATGAGTCGGGTTTGACTCGACGGCACATAACAACAACAACAACAACAACAACAATAGTGGAAAATAAATAAATAAATAAGCCTGTCTACCTTAAGCATTATGCTCCTTTAAGAACTATTGACATGAGATCAAACTGACAGCAGCAACTTGAAAGATGAGATAAGAGCCTTAGGGAGCAGTGATTTTATGTTAATAGGGGAGAAATAGAAAAGGAGGATGAGAATGGTTACACAGCTTGAAGAATGTTATCAATGTTACAAAATGGTACATGTAGGAGCTCTGGTAGCATAGTGCTAAAGACATTTTGACTGCTACCCAGAAGACTGGTGGTTCAAACCCACCTGCTACTCTTCAGAAGGAAGGTTGGGCAATCTATTTCCATAGTGATAACTGCCTCGGAAACCCAAGGAGGGATTTCTATGAGTCAGGTCCAACTCAATAGCACATAACAACAAGAACAACAGAAACTGTTGAATTGATGTATTCTTTGCTGTGTATGAGAAACGCTGGTGGCTCAGTGGTTAAAATGTTTGGGTGCTAACAGAGAGTCAACAGTTGAAACCACCAGCTACTCTGGGTGAAAGATGCGTCAGTCTGCCTCAATAAAGATTTACAGCCTTGGAAATTCTAAGAAGCAGTTTTACTCTGTCCTACAGTGTCACTAGGAGTCGGAATTGATTTGATGGCAATGCATTTTTGCTGTGTATA
>NW_006921589.1:5530651-5537042 GCF_000298275.1 Orycteropus afer afer
TATATATTAATACTTACAGCTTAGAAGAAAGTCCTAGGAACAATAATGGAGTGCTCCTTCAAAAAACATTGTATCACCAACACTCTTGTTGGCAGAGGTAAGCACAGACTTCCACCACTCTGAACTGAAAATGATTCCAAACAGTATGACTGTGAATGTGAATACCTTGGCCAATACATCCAATACATATTGCTTATAGTTTTCTTTACATGTATTAAAAAAAAAAGTGACTTGCATAATAAAACTCCTAAGTCTAAAACACTCTTTTAATAAGTTTAAATTTAAAAGTCTAAATGGTAACAAATCATCATATTATTCTTTTCTCCTTTCTTAATGGCCCATAAATTAGTGGTGAATCTTAACTTAAAGGCATTTTGTTGTTGTTGTTGTTGCCATTGAGTTGACTCCAATTCTCGGCGACATGATATTTAGAGAGTAGAGCTGTTCCACAGGGTTTGCAACGCCATGACCTTCCCGAAGCAGTTTGCCAGGCTGTCTTCCTGGGTGCCTCTGGGTCTAGGTTTGAACTGCCAACCTTTCAGCTAGTGGCTGAGTGCTTAACTGTTGTGCCACTCAATGGCATTTTAGGTTTAGTGAAATACCATGCAAGGTGTCCAGTACAGTATGCATTTCATAAAACCTAAAAATGGCATCTGGGTTTAGTGAAATACTGCACTGGACACTTGAATTAAACCACCTCAGCTAAGTTTATTCTTGAAATGGCCCAAGGTTACATAAGGTAACGGAGCCAGTTAGAAACCTTAGAAACCCTTGGTTTCAGGTGACACAACTCCAACCAATATTGGCGTAAGCAATTGAGGCAACATAGAAGCTCATGTAACCCAAAAGGGCACAAGTAGCTCTGGGCTTCTGGCAAGAATCAATACAGCAGTTGAAGAGTGCATGTCAAAGATCTGGTTTCCTTCCATCATTCTGCTGTGTCATCTGTGGGGCAGGCTTCATCCGAAGGCTGGCTGTCTTCACAGGAGTGAAATGGCTGCAGCAGTTCCTGACTTGACACCTTCACACACATTAACCAAGCAAGAGAAGGACTCTTCTGGTCACTACTGCAGAAGGGAGCAAATGCCTTGTTCCCAAGAACACCGACAGATGTTTCCATACCACATTAGTCCTGATTAGTCATCCAAGGGATGGAATAGACCCATTTGCTTTGGCTAATCAAGGCCTACCTCTAGAGCCGAAGTAAGGTCATTTTCACCCAAACCATGGCCTAAGAATTGTTTCTTCTGGGCTGTTCCCTGATTGAAATTTGGAAAGAAAGAAAGAGGAGGCACAGATGCTGAGAACTGAGACTTCACTAGACTGAGTAAGGCTTGCAGGTCTGTGGAAGTCAGCTGCAGCCTTTCAATCCAATTTGCCTGACTCCAATGTCTCATGTTTCCCATTTCTTGCACTCTCTCTGTTTTCCAGGGAAAAACCTTCTGTGTCTTTCCCCCAGCTCAAGAAAGATCTCTCCCCAAGGACCTGGCCTTAGAAATACTGAGGGAGACAGGTTGGCCGATGGAGAAAGGAAAACCATTTTCCCTAGCAGCACGCCCTCCAAAACAAAAAAAGTATATAGAATATAAGAAGGAAAAAAAATACATTCAGAGATCCCAATAAAGTTGGTTTATTTCTTTTCAAAAAAGCTCCAAACCACGCAGCAGGGTACAGAGCACTGTTTAAAGTGCCATTCCTGAGCAGTCATGGGACTGATTCAGCCTCCTCTTTAAATTTCTCCATCTTCTGTCTCTCCATTAACATGAGGGCAAATAAAGTGGTTTGGTGAGTATGGCTGGGAGAGGTGGTGGATACACTTTTTTGACCCATACAACTAATAAAACCTTCTCTGCAGAACAAGGCATTGTTGTGTCGTATGGAACCTCTCATCCATCCTCTGTTCTGGTCCACCTATGAGGAAGGATCTTTCATTCCTGCACTGCTCAAAGAATGTTATTGATAACAGATTGGGGCTCTTGTTGAACCTTAAGATATTAGGAGTTATGAAACTCCTAAGGATGAATACTTTCACCCTTCATCCTTTCTTGCATGTTTGGATTGTCTGAATCAACAGAAAAGTGTCCACTTAAACTTTCTTGGTATGGTTTCAAAGAATAACTTCTGCTATATTCTCCTGTTTTTTAAAAAATTAACTGCATTCTATTTATATTTTCCAACTTTTAATTGTTTAGACAATTCATTTAGGATCATAAAATATGAAAGAAAACTCAATCATTCATAAAAATCCCCAAGACTTTTCATCCTTTCTTGCATGTTTGGATTGTCTGAAAGTTGTCAATGAGAGCACAGAATACAGGAGGTGTTATCTGTCTAGTGGCTCCTCATCCCAAGTAGGGTAAGCATAATCTCCTTCATGTGGGACATATGGCTTCCCCTAGACACTGTGAGTCCTCTCATACATGGGTGCTCTTAGGTCACAAGGTGTATAAACTGTACCATTCCATCTCTAATGAATGGAACTTTTCTCACCACTGCTCACAGAGCTTTGAAGCTAGGCTGGGGTTTGATCCATTCTAATTTCAGTAACACTAGTTCTTTGAACATGTCCTGAAGCAGGTCTCAGAAAGAGCATTTTTCTCAGTCTCACTACAATCTTTCATCTTCCTGCAGATCTTCATGGGACAAGTCATAAGTCATTTTACTGCTGTGGGAAAGACAAAAAAATCCAAACTCACTGTGGTCAAGTCAATTCGACTCATAGCGACATCCCCCCTTGGGTTTCCGAGGTGCTATCACTCACTACGCAAGTAGATTGCCCAATCTTCCTTCCAAAGAGTGGCTCGTGGGTTTCAACCACCAGCCTTCTGGTTAGCTGTCAAATGCCTTAGGCACTATGCCACCAGAGCTCAGTCATTGATGAAACATGGGGAGTGGCATGTTGGAAATGCCTATATGCCTGCAATAGCCTTAATGAGATCTTTTCTTTTTTATGTTGAATAGTTACAGACTATTTTGGGGGAAGGTTTTGTTGTCATCCCAAGTTAGATTTTCTCCTTACCCCATGATACTTTTGAAATACAAAACAGCATGAAATAGTGGCAAACTATCTAGATAGAAATCCAGAAATGTGACTCTCACCTGGATCTACTAACCAGTCGGGCCTCAGGTTCTTTATCATAAAACAAAGAGGTCCATTCATGCTCCCAGTCTATTGAACACAGGGTCACTGAATCTCTGTTACATATCAGGCACCGTGGAAAGCATCCAGGTAGAGAAAGGCCATGCAGCCCTGACCTCAAGGACCACACAACTTTACAAAACAGATACCAGTGTTACAAAGGTGTAGTGTTTTAATAGACTTTAGCATAGAACACCAGGTGATAAACACCACATATCATTAATAAAGGAGTCCCTGGGTAGTGCAAATGGGTAAGCACTTGGCTACTAACCAAAATGTTGACAGGTCAAATCTACCCAGAGATGTCTTGTAAGAAAGACCTGGCAATTTGCTTCCAAAAAGGCACAGCCCTTGAGAGGCCTATGAAGTTCTACTGTGAAACACATGGAGTCACCATGAGACAAAATCTAACCAGTGGCAGCTGGTTTGGTTTTTTGCTTTATTATTAATAAATAGTAGTAACATAGAAATGAAACTTCATGTATGCTATTAACATGCTTATTTAGTTAAGCACAAATATCTCTTACTTTAGTGCTATAAAACAAACTTTCTAAAGTGTTAGGGTTGGTCATTAGCTCTTGGGGACTTTTTATGAATACTTGAGTTTTCTTTTACATTTTATGATCCTAAATGAATTGTCTAAACAATTAAAAAGTTGGAAAATATAAATAGAATGCAGTTAATTTTTTAAAAAACAGGAAAATATAGCAGAAGTTATTCTTTGATATCATACCAAGAAAGTTTAAGTGGACACTTTTCCGTTGATTCCTATACTTTTCAGATTACTCTTTCTAGAACAGTGTCATAAACTATACTCATTTTTTTCAATTCTAATGTTTTAATTGTAATACATTTTTACTGAAATTTTATGTTTTGTGAAACATTTACCTAATACTTTTGCAATTTAGTTTTAGGTCGGAAATCCAAATTCTGACATGGAATTAAATACGTCCTGCCCCTAACTCTCAGTGTTGCATTCTGTAACAACTGTATTTATCACTCAGAAAGCAAAACAAAATAAAGGAAAAAAATGCAGTTTTAAATGTTAAATGAACAGTATATTTTCCAGTTTTATTTTGCAAGATGTTTTTTTGTTATTATTATCTTTTGAAATTGAAATACACACCACCACAACAACCCACCTTAAAAAAAAAAAAAATCCATACATCTAAAAGAAGTGTTCTGGTGTCAGGGGCGTATTTACAGAAAGTAGGCATATGGTAATTAGCTTTAACTTGCTGAATAATCTCTCCCAGCTGGTAATGGAAATGGCAGTGGCCGATAGAAACGGCTCATTGGCGCCCCCAGTGGTGCCCAGGGCACGTGCCATTCCTGTCCGACCTTAGGCCTCTGGCAGGAAACAATGAGTTAAATCTCCTACGTTTCTAGAACCTGGAGTTTTGCTATTAGGGAAAATGCTAAAACTTTTCTTTTTTTTTTAAATCAGTTTCAGACGCAAGCTTCTTATTAATTACTTGGGGTGTAGCTTGTTCTTTTGACCTCAAGTTAAATTTCACTTTTTGACTTTATGTTAGAGAGGAAAGAAGCAGCAGCGCAGGAAAAGATGAAGGGGGAAGGGAAAGGAAGAGAGGCGGAGGACGAAGAAAAGATGCTCTGGAACAGTTTGGAGAACTTACAGTTACTAGGTTTAGACATTTGACGTCATTCTGTCTTCTGGTAAAAAAAAAGAAAAAAGAACAAACTACCTTCTATCACAATTTTCAAATACAAATTAGCCACGTTTTACATTTTTTACCAAACACATCTTAATTGCTTGTTTGGAAGGCTCCTTGCCAAATCATGGGTTTTAAGATTATACATTTGAAATGCTCCAATTATCTTTTCAGATAATAAAACTCTTTTATCTGCAAGCCCCAGTACAAGTTACATCAGAGCTGCTCAGATTTCCATATCAGCTCAATGTCACTTGCTAAATTAAGAGTCTTTGTTTAAGATAACAATAATTCTACCTCTTGGCTCTTTGTGATCTAAGTTTACTGTTAAGACAGTTACTCTGTTTTGATCTATTTCGAATTGCTCAATAGTTAAGGATTAGAAAATGGAGGAGTTCATGTCTGTAAATAGGTATTTTTTGGAAAGACATTTTATTTGCTGTGGGGCAGAGGGGGCTACCATCATCAGCCATTACTTCTAAGGAGCCCTGTTCAAGTCAGAGCCTTCAGTGATGATGCTCTCAGGACTTCATCTGAGATGGAGGCAGGCTGATGGATCATTTCTGGGCGTCCCCAGAGAGCCACAATCTGTTGTTCACAGGAACTTGGTACAGGTGTGATTTCAACTATAGAAGCAAACCACGGAGTTCTCTGTGATTTGTTTGAACAATTACTTTCCCAGTTGCCGAGGTTTGTTGCTTTTTGTTTGTGTGTGTGTTTCCCATAGTTACATTTTCCCGATTATGGTCCTATGGAGAGATCGGGGCACACATTCTCTCTCTAATGTATCAGGGTTGGTCATTAATTCTTGGAGGCTTTTTATGACTACTTAAGTTCCCTAGTGATACTGCCTTGGAAACCCAAGGAGGGGTTGCTATGAGTTGGATCCAACTGGATGGCAGTGCATTTGGGTTTTTGGTTAAGTTTTCTTTTACCGCTTAGGGTCCTTAATGAAGTTTTATAATGTCTTCTGAATATCCATTAATCCTCATAACAACGCTTCAAGTTGTACTGTTTTTATTCTCATTTTATAGATGAAAAGACTGAGACATACAGAGTGTATTAACATTTCCAAGGCCAAATGATAAGTGATGGAGCTATTTGTAAAT
Source organism: Orycteropus afer afer (assembly GCF_000298275.1). Taxonomy (NCBI): domain Eukaryota; kingdom Metazoa; phylum Chordata; class Mammalia; order Tubulidentata; family Orycteropodidae; genus Orycteropus; species Orycteropus afer. Next base: position 5,536,573 of record NW_006921589.1, read on the forward strand.
CCAGGCATTCAACTCCAGAGCCTGTATCCATAACAAGGAAGAGTAATTCTACACACTGAATGGAGGGTCCATTCTTTCCACACTGCTCCCAGTATACCCCAGAGTGTCCAAGGCAGAAGAAAAGAGGACTCTTCCCTGGGAAACGTGAAGGGACCTAGATTTAAAAAGCCCCCTATAAATGGGCGAATTTTGCAATGGATAACCCTGCAAGTGATTAGCTCTGCCCATAGTGCTATTGTTAAAATGCAAACAACTGGGAGCTCTGGTAGCATAGTGCCTAAGGCATTTGACTGCTAACTAGAAGGCTGGCGGTTCAAACCTACCAGCCACTGCCCAGAAGGAAGGTTGGGCAATCTACTTCCGTAGTGATTTTGTTATGTGCTGTCGAGTCGGCCCTGACTCATAGTGACCCCTCCTTGGGTTTCCGAGGCAGTATCACTACGGAAGTAGGATTGCCCAACCTTCCTTCC
>NW_006921589.1:5537530-5539763 GCF_000298275.1 Orycteropus afer afer
AAAAGGGCAAAAAGTTAAACTAGCATCCAGCGTTTGTTTTTCAGGGATCCCTTAAAGAGGCAGCATGTACTCTGAGCAGGGAGAGCGGCATTGTCAGCTTCTTCCCCAGCAACTACTCAGCAAGCTTTAAACTGTGTGGACACTACATGTAATGTTATGTTAGGTTTCATGTGTTAGTATGATTTTGTGGGCTGTTTTTTGGGTCTAGGAATGCGCAAATATTTTTCCAATATATATTAATAGTAATTGCTGCTTTGCTTTATACCATGTTGACTTACAAAAAGTTTCATAGGAACTCTCCACTTTCAGATAGCGGGGGATACCTGTATAAATATTCTGAGTGATAAGAGAACATCAGCATCCATAAAGCAAAAAGAAGGTGCTATGCAGAAAGAATTATCATACCAACAAATAGGAAAAATATATACAACTCAATTTAAAAAAGAACAAACTCCTTGCTGTCTAGTTGATTTGACTCAGATAGACCCCTCCTTGGGTTTCTGAGCCGGTATCTCTACAGAAGTATGTTATTGTTGTTATGGGCCAGCAAGTCGGACCCAACTCATAGTGACCCCTCCTTAGCTTTCTGAGGCAGTATCACTACAGAAGTAGATTGCCCAACCTTTCTTCTGAGGAGTAGCTGGCGGGTTTGAACCACCAAAAACTACTGCCATCTAGTCAATTCCAATTCATATTGTTGGGATGATTGGTTTTCCCACTGGGTTTCCAAGGCCGTACATCTTTACAGAAGTAGATCACCCCATCTTCCTTCCACAGAGCAGCTGGGTTTAAACCACTGACTTTCTGGTTAGCAGCCAAATGCCTTATCCACTATGCTACCAGAGGTCCTTACCATTCAATATAAGAAAGTGCAAAGATTATAAACCAGCAAATAAAACAAAAGGAGGAGAAGTAGTTAGGAATATATAAATGACTCATCTCACCAGTAGTTAGGGAAATGTGAATTATAGCCACTCTGCCACACAATTTTATTATCATTAAATTAGTAAAATTTTAAAACCTGACAATATTGAATGTTGGTCAGGATATGGAGTCATGGAAGCTCTGATAGTAGGAAGATACATTTTTAAATCATATTTTGAAATCAATACCTTGCCAAGTTATATCCTTGGCATACAGTGAGCATATCCTATGATATAGAATTCCATTCTTAGAAATGAACCACAAAAAAACTCTTGAACACATACAAAGAGCCTTATAGAAGAATGTTCATGGTCACATGAAAAAAAGAGAGAAACAAATATCCATCAACAGTAGAATGGATCAGTTAAATATAGTATATTCATACTGTGGAAGCCTTGAAAATGAATAATGATAGCTACATATATTAACATGAATAAGCCTTGCAAATTCCATACTGAGCAAAAAGAAAATTATGGGTGTGAACCAGCAATGACTGTAACCAGTTTAGACTGCCCCCAGGTACTTCCACCTTAAATTATAAATCTCAACTAACTGGAACTTTCCAAACCCACATTCTCTTGAAACTTCACAGTAAAGCCAAGAACCAGTGCACCTATTACAAACAAGAGAAAGGACAAATGGAACAATCATAAACTTACCCCCACTTCAAAGACCTTTGCTTAAATGACTATTTTTCAGATGCTATCACTTTTTTTCCAACTAATTTCCTCATGAGTTCTTAGAAAAATACATTGTTATATTTCTAAAATTGAAGTTCTTGGTATCTTCTCTTAAATACCAGCCTTCCTTGCTGCAACATTTGGTTTAATCTCAAATAAAATCTTTGTTAAAATTTTTATAACTTGTGATTTAACAGTAGCAATCCTTCAGCCATATGAGATCAAAAAGAAGCTGTTGCCCAGGGATAGCTCAGAAGGCAGGAAGTGATAAGAAGGAAAGAAAAATGGAAACAGGAAAAATGGAGGAAGTAGAAAGAGTGATAATAAATGTGGGGATGGTAATCATGTCACAAACAAAATGTGTATGAAATGGAAAAACAATTTGCTCTGGGAGCTCTGGTAGCATAGTGCCTAAGGCACTTGACTATTAACCAGAAGGCTGGAGGTTCAAACCCATCAGCCACTCCTCAGAAGGAAGATGGGGCAATCTACTGCATAGTGATACTGCCTCGGAAACCCAAGGAGGGGTCGCTATGAGTCGGGTCCAACTCAACAACATATAACAACAACAACAACTGTAAACTTCCACTCAAATTGCAATAAAAAGTTTTTTTAAAATAAAAAAGAAA
>NW_006921589.1:5539863-5540489 GCF_000298275.1 Orycteropus afer afer
CATAATGTCCCCTCCTTGGGTTTCTGAGGCAGTATCTCTATAGAAGTAGATTGCCCAATCTTCCTTCCAAGGACTGGTTGGTGAGTTTGATCTACCCCCCTTCTGGTTAAAAGTCAAGTGCTTTAGGCACTATGCCACCAGATTGGAATATAAGAGCAAGGAAGTCTTCTGTACAGCAGAACAGAAAGATAAAGACAATTTTGATGGTTAATATTATGTGTCGATTTGGCTAGCCCAAGTTTCTCAGTATTAAGTAATTATCCTCCATTTTTTTAATCTGATATAAGAGGAGTTTCCTCAAGGCTGTGTCCTGCATCTAACATATTGGATGTTCTGGCAAGGCACTCTCTTTCTCTCAATCCTGCATCCAATTATCATAATCTGACCTCCAGTTCTTGAGAGGAGGACAGGTGATCACAGACCTAGCAGCGGCAGGAATCTCAGGTAAGGGGAGGGACACAGGCCCCACCCTGGTCGATCTTCATCCATTTCAGGAGGTGGCATATGTTCAATAACCAATGGTATTGAAAGAAGAAGTTGAAGCTGCACTGAAGGAATTGGTGAAGAACAAGGCTCTAGGAATTGACAGAATACCCATTGAGATGTTTCAACAAATGGATGTCCTG
>NW_006921589.1:5541407-5547403 GCF_000298275.1 Orycteropus afer afer
CCAATGGAAGCAGCTGTCAGGACATCAGATGACATATAGCACTGGGCAAGTCAGCTGCAAAGAACCTCTTTTAAGTGCTGAAGAGCGAAGATGTCTCCTTGAGGACCTGACACAAACTTTGATATTTTCAATAGCCTCATATGCATATAAAAGCTGGGCAATGAATAAAGAAGACTGAAGAAGAATTGATGCTTTTGAGTTGCAGTGCTGGCAAAGAACACTGAAAGTACCATGAACTGCTAAAAGAACTAACAAATCTGTCCTGGAGGAAGTGCAGCTGGAATGCTCCTTGGAAGTGAGAATGGCCAGACTTCATCTCACCTACTTTGGTCATGTTATCAGAAGACCATTTCCTGGAGAAGGATGTCATTCTTGGTAAGGTGGAGGGTAGACGAGAGAGGGGTAGGCCTTCAACAAAATGGATTGAAACAGTGGCTGCGGCTTTGGGCTCAAGTATAGGAAGGATCACGGAGCTGGTGCGGGACCAGGCGGTGTTTCATTCTGCTGTGCATAGGGTCGCTATGAGTCGGAGACAACTCCATGGCACCTAACAACAAAAACTACAAGTTCTTGTGATATAAGCTAGAAGCCTGCCACCTGACCTGCAGATTTTGCGTTCATCAGCCCCTGCAACCACATGAGGTGGGTGAAACCCACAGCTTGACACCTGATGTCTGACCCATTGATTTGGGATTTGACAGTTTCTACAACTGTGTGAGCCACTTTCTTGAAATAAATCTCTCTCTGTTATTGTTGTTAGGTACCATCAAGTTGGTTCCAACTTACTGACCTTATGTATAAAAGAATGAAGCACTGCCTAGTCCTACACTATTCTCACAAGCATGGCTATGTTTGAGCCCATTGTTGCAGCCACCATGTCAATCCATCTCAGTGAATGTTTTCTCTTTTTTGCTGACTATCTACTTTAACAAACATGAGATCATTCTCAAAGGAATGTTCCTTCTTGATAACATGTCCAAAGTATGTAACATGAATTTTCACCATCCTTCCTCTTAAGGAGCTATGGTGACACAGTGCCTAAGGCATTTGACTTCTACCCAGAAGGTTGGTGGTTCAAACTCACCAGCTGCTCCGAGGAAGGAAGCTGGGGCAATCTATTTCCATAAAGACTTACAGCTTGGGAAACCCAACAGGGGTTGCTATGAGTTGGAATCAACTCGATGGCAGTGGGTTGGGATTTTGGGTTTTTGCCTTTTAAGAGCATTCTGGCTGTACTTCTCCCAAAACAGATTTGTTCATTCTGGCAGTTCATGCTATATTTAATATTTTTAGACAACACTATAATTCAAAGGAATCAATTCTTTTTTACTCTTCTGTATTCATTATTCAGCTTTCACATACATATGAGTCCACCACAAATACCATGGCTGGTCAGCCACACTTTAGTCTTCAAAATAATGTCTTAGCTTTTGAACATTTTAAAGACACCTTTTGCAACAGATTTGTCCAATACAAAATGTCATTTGATTTCTTGACTGCTATTTCCATGGGCATTGATTGCAGATCCAAGTAAAATGAAATCATTGACAACTTTAAAATTTTCTCCATTTATCATGATATCGCTTATTGGTCCAATTGTGAGGATTTTTGTTTTCTTTATGTTAAAGTATAATCTGTACTGAAGGCTATAGTCTTTGATATTCATTAGTAAGTTCTTTGAGTCCTTTTCACTTTCAGGAACCATATTATATCATCTGCATATCACAGGTTTCTCCAATCTTGATGCCATGTTCTTCTTCATTTAGTCAACCTTCTTGAATCATTTGTTTAGTGTACAGATTGAATAAGTATGGTGAAAGGATACAGCCCTGATGCACACATTTCTTGATTTTAAACATGCAATATCCACTTGTTCTTTTTGAACGTAGCCTCTTGGACTATGTACAGGTTCCACATGAGCATATCTAAGTGTTCTGGAATTGTCATTCTTAGTGATGTTATCCGTAATTTGTTAAGATCCACAGAGTCAAGTGGCTTTGAATAGGCAGTAAAACACAGGTAAACATCTTTCTGATATTCCTTGCTTTCAGCCAAGATGCATCTGACACCAGCTGTAATATCCATTGCTTCATTTCCTCTTCTGAATCTGGGTTAAATTACTGAAAGTTCCCTGTCTGCTACAACCATTTTTGAATTATCTTTGGCAAAATTTTACTTGTGTGTGATATTAATATTATTGTTTAATAATTTCTAATTCTGTTGGAGAATCTTTTTTGGAATGGATACAAATGTGGATCTGTTCCAGTTGGCTGGCCAGGTACTGGTCTTCCAAATTTCTTGGCATAAATGAATTTTATAATTGGTTCTCAAATCTAACTAGTCTTAAAGTCACTGTTGACCCTCCATCAGTATAGAGGGTACTGCTATGCCATGGCATGTGGTAGCAATAGAAGAATGCAAAATATCACCACCACTGGGTCAAGTGTTTGTGAGTGACAAGGATCTGAGTGATTACATATTTGATACTTTTCTATAATTTTGTCAGAATGAGAAGTATAAAGAAGCTGTTTGTTTGGTCCTACTTTCACTAGACAAAGTGGTGAAAGAAAGGGCTGAGTTCAGAGCTTCAGAGTCACACTTCAAGTGCAGCATACAAGACATCAAAGCTACCACTTGATCCCTGAAACAAAGTCTTATTTCTTGTAGTAATAGAGCTGGTACTGCCAAAACTAAACCCAGAGTATTACCAAGTATTATCAAGTATTGATAAACCCAAGTATTATCAAAAAGTGGCTAAATTATAACACCAATTGAATTCTCAACTTCAAATGGTGTATAAAGTTAAACTTAGGATATTGACTGAAAAGAAATGAGATCCTGAGCTTGAGATAGAAACATAAACAAAACAAAAAACAAACTCACTGCCATTAAGTCAAATCTGACTAATAGAGATCCCCACTGGGTTTTGGAGGCTGTAAATCTTTACAGAAGGAGATTGCTCTATCTTCCTTCTGTGATGCAGCTGGTGGGTTTGAACCACTGACCCTCCAGGTGGCAACCAAATGGTTTAGCCACTAAACCACCAGAGCTCCTTTTTGAGATAGGTCATAGGGGCATATAATCAAGAAGCAGGAGACATTGAGCTCCTTCATTCCGTTGAATCACTCCTGCCAAAAGAAGCAATCCTCTAACTCCCATCTGAAGAGATTGCTCCATCTCAGCTAAACCACCCTCCCCAGTAAAACCATTATCTGTTCCACCTCCATCTGATGAGTTTAACTCAGCTGTGCCTGAAGAGTCTTTGCCTACGATAGCACCTGACACTGGACCTGGGGCATTGTCTGGGACATCACCTGAAGCATATGCTGAATGTCCCCAGGACCAACTCCCACCACCCATTTTTGCTTCAAGACCTATGACTAAACTTAAGTTTCAACAAGCCTTAAGAGGTAAAGTACAATGTGTGAACCAAGAGGAAGCATGCCACATTCCAAAAGAACTGCCTGATTTTTCTAATATACACAAGCAGGAACCTAGGGAACATGTGTGGAAATGGCTAGCAAGGTGTCAGATAATGATGCAAGGAACATGACGTTGGATAAGTCTAAGTCTGTGGATATGAGCTCACTTAGCACAGAGTCTTCATTCAGTGTTTCAGCTCAGAGAGTTAGCAAAAGATCCAATAGTTTATTTGCTTGGTTCGCTGAAGACAGATTAAGCAGTGGCCTACGCTAAATCAATTGAAATGCCAGACCTGCATCATTATACTGTAGAAGACGGTATCCAAAGGCTTAGGGATATTGGTATGTTAGAATGGATTTATCAGGTTGCACCCACAGACCCACCCATGGAGTGCCCAGGGGACACAATTTCCACCACAATGGGGAAAAAATTTGTGAAGGGAGCCCCAGCATTCTTGAAGACTTCTGTGATTATTCCTCCATGTAAGTCAAATTAGACAGTAGAAACTGCTCTACTGAATTATGATCTCTAACTACAGTGGGTCTGATTGGACCCCACCTGTGGTGGTAGGGAATAAGTAGGGGCACTTAATCAACAGATAGAGAAAAGTGGGTGTGGTTACCAAAATGAACAGCAGAGTCAAAGCAGTCATCAGAATAATCTGACTTGCATGGTTTTATTGGATATGCTACTTTGTCATGGTGTTCTTAGGAGTGAAATAGATGGAAACTCTACTAAATATTTACTTGATCTGTACAAGCAGAAGAATTCTAGGTCAAGCGACTGAATTGCCTGAATGGAGGGTCATGGTCCCTCAATCAATTCCCAGACTTGAGCCCGTATACAGATCCACAACCCCTTGAATAAAGAGGAGGCTGGGTTCCCTTGAGGAAGGCCCCTACTACACTGCCAAAACATTATACTGTTAATATTTCTCGCAATCTTCCCCCAAAGGGATCTGTAGCCTTTTTCAAGAGTGATTGTTCATTGGGGAAAAGGAAATAATCAGATTTTGCGGGATTCCTGAACATTGGCTCTGAACTGACACCATTTCCAGACAATGGCATCACTATGGGGGTGTGGGAGGTGAGGACCACACCAGGTGACAATATCAGAGCGGTTGACACTAAAATCACTGTCTACAAATTTTTTGTGCAGTGTTTCAGCAGAAATTTAGCATTTTTTATGTAAGTATTCTTATAGTTAGTTATAATAACAAAAACATTTTTTGTAAACCCAGCTTACATGAATCAGTATACCTACAAGGCTAAAACGCTATACTAGTTTACCTTTTGAACCTTCTAATGCACTTCAATCAGAGCTGTTGTTATTATCCCATTATAATGGTGCTTTGAATCACATGGTTTAGTCTGCATGCTCTATAAGCATGCATTGTTGTTTTTGTTGCTGCTAGTTTTTTTTTATAGTTGCTAATGTTGTCAAATTTTCTGGTGTTTTAGCTACAATATTGTGGTAAGTAGTATTTGACTGCTAACCAGAGGGCTAGTGGTTCAAACCCACCAGCAACTCCTCAGAAGGCAGACTGGGCAATCTACTTCTGTAGAGATACTGCCTCAGAAACCCAAGGAGGGATCTCTATGAGTCAGAATTAACTCAACAGCAGTGAGTTTGGGTTTTTTTGGCTTGAGTATTTGTAAACCTATATCAATCAATTTTTGAGGGTGAAGTACTAATTAAAGAAAACAAAAAACACTGCCTTAGATTCAATTCTGACTCATAGTGACCCCCATTGGGTTTCCAAGGTGGTAAATCTTTATAGAAGTAGATTGCCCCAGCTTCCTTCTGCAGAGCAGCTGTTAGGTTTGGACCGCCAACCTTCTCGTTTGCAGTCAAATGCCTTAGGCACTACAGAGGGTAGGAAACTAACCTGACAAAAATTCAGGTGCCCTCCACAGCAGGGAAGTTTCTAGGAGTCCAAGGATGTGGAGCATGTCAGTATATTCCTTCTAAATTGGAGGATAATTTGTTACATTTGGCCCTCCCTGCAATTAAAAAGAGTCACAACAACTTGTGGGCCTCTGGATTTTGGAAGCAACATACCCTTCATGTGGGTGTGCTACTCTAGCTTATTTACTAAGTGACTCAAAAAGCTGCTTATTTCGAGTAGGGCCCAGAACAAAAGACAGCTCTGCAACAGGTTCAGGTTGCCATGCAAGTTACTCTGCGACTTGGACCATATGATCTTGCTGATTGAGTGGTGCTTAAAGTGTCAATGGCAAATAGAGATGCTGTTTAGAGTCTTTGACAGGCCCCTATTGATGAATTGCAGCACAGATCTGTAGGATTTTGGAGCAAAACTCTACCATCCTCTGCAGATAACTACTCTCCTTTTGAGAAACAATTTTTGGCTTGTTACTGGACCTTGGTAGAGACTGAAAGCTTAATCATGAAACAGCAAGTCACCATGAGGCCTGAGCTTCCCATCATGAACTGCATGTTATCTGACCCACAGAATCATACAATCAGACATGCACAGCAGTATTCCATCCTTAAGGGGAAGGGATATATACAAAATTGGGCTCAAGCAGGACCTGAAGGTACAAGTCAGTTAC
>NW_006921589.1:5556572-5557335 GCF_000298275.1 Orycteropus afer afer
CAATATAGTGGCATTGAGGAAGAGAAAGACATAGAGAGGTACGTGGGAAGTACAGACAACAAAGATGAACCCTTTTGCACATATAGTACAGCGTGATCAGTGAAGGCAAACATGGGTATGTGGGTGGATAGATGAGTAGACAGGCTGAACTATTAGGTATGTCTATGAAGTGGGGAGTGCACCCAAGAACATGTATAGGGTTGGCAGACAGTGGTCCAATAACTTTATGTGTATGAACTGAATTCCCAGATGTATAATGGAGCTGACAAGGGGCAAGGTTGTAGTCACTGCTTAGTCATAGCCAGCTACCCAGAGAGACCAAGTAGTTGAAAATGTGGGCTCAGGCCATGGTCGCAGAGGACATCAAGCTCAATTGGCATAACATACTATACAAAACATTTTTCCACCTCTTACTGTGGCGAGTAGTGACTGGGATCTTAAAAGACTGCAAGCTGCCATCCAGATGCAACGATGGGTCTCTCCTCTTCCAGAGCCAAGAAGAATGAAGAAAACCAAAAATTCATGGAAACAATTAGCCCTAGCGACTGGTACACCATCCGATCTGCAGCATATACGACTATGAGACCAGAAGAACTAGATAGTGCCCAGCTACTACTGTCAACCACTTGGAAGATAGTCTATGTAGGAGATCCTGGATAGACAGGGAGAACAATGTGGAAAAAAACTCAAAATCATTTGGGAAAAAAAAGGGGGGAGACCAAGTTTGCTGGCCCAATAGAGCCTGATGGAACCCCTGAGACTA
>NW_006921589.1:5557435-5564062 GCF_000298275.1 Orycteropus afer afer
AAAAAAAAAAAAAAAGAATTGGCCAGTGAAAGCCTTATGAATAGTGGCGAAACACTGATCTACTAGTTGAAGAGCACAGGCCTGGGCAGTGTTTCTTTCTGTTGTGCATAGGATCACTTTGAGCCAGAGCCAACTTGATGGCTTCTAACAATAGCAAAATGGTCAGAAAGGAAAGAAGGTGACACAGAAAAGAACAGGATTCAAAAGCATTGTCCCTGAGCCTGTTCTATTCAGAAAGTTAGAGAATTCCACTGATACAACTAGAAGCTGATTACATGTGATCAGGAAAGGAATCAGATCTTTTTAAGCACATAGAACAGTGTAAGCTTTAGTTCACACACAGAGGCTACTCTCCCCCAGGTTCTGCAGTATTCACTCGGCATCCTGCTGCTCGTGAAACAGAGATTTCACCTGCAAGAAGGCGGCTATTTAGCACTTTGTTACTTGGCCACTGTAGGTGGTAGGAAAGGCCCTGGAACGTGTCCAGCATGCTCTGAAAAGGCTCTCTTGGCAGGAGAAGGATGGGTTACAATCAGTCAAGGAGCTCCTGCGTAGATGAACCATTCTGACAGAGCTGGCCCGGAGACACTATGTCCCCTTGAGTAAAGCCACTAGCCTCTCTTTTAATTGAAAACACTTCATCTTCCCAGAGGAGAGGAAGTTGAGTTCACTTTGTTACAAGTCTTCATGACAGTTAATGAATTAATAGGAAAATAATTTCATCACTGCCCTTTGTTTTGATTCTCAATTGAAATGTTACATGAACTTGAAGTCAACTGAATGGATTCGAAAACAAATGTAAGAATGGGAGAATCTCCATTCTAGGTCATGCCTACTATGTTTCTTTATATCCCAGCATCCTAGAGTGGCACAAACAGTTTGCACTGGACTAATAACCTAATGGTAAGCAGTTCAAACCTGCTCAGAGGCATTACAGAAGAAAAGCCTGGTCATTTGCCTCTGTAAAGATTACCAGAAAACCAAAATCAAACCCACTGCCACTGAGTTGTTTCCGACTCACGGAGACCCTATAGGACAGGGTAGAAGTGCCCCATAGGGTTTCCAAGACTATAAATCTTTACAGAAATAGATTGCCTCATCTTTCTCCTGCAGAGCGGCTGGTGGGTTTGAACCACTGACCTTTCAATTAGCAGCTGAATATTTTATCACTGTGCCACCAGAGTACTCCTTGTAAAGATCACACCCAAGAAAACTCTGTGGAGCAGTTCTTCTCTGTAACACATGGGGTCGCCATGAGTCAGAATTGAGCTGACAAGATTTTTTATGTTTTGGTGCCTTGCCCACTGCTGCCATGGTAGAGAGTCCCGGGCAGAACTGTTTCATTAACAATAATCACCCACGTAGGTGTCTTTCCTTCCTTGGTGGCTAAAATGTCAGAAGACCCTATGAGTTGTATTTGCCGGCAGAGCTGGCTGGTAGAAAGAGCTGGAGGAGGTGTCCTTTTTAAGAATCACTTTCCTGGCTGATGGAAGTGCTCAAACATAATAAAAACAGCCCTTAAAAACATTTGAACGTTAGGAAACCTAAACCATCTGTCTCCTGATTTCAGCTTCCAAAGGCAGCAATCCAATTACAGCTCTTGTAGTCTTATTTCCCAACTCCTCATCTTTCTGTTCTTGTTGTTGGACCTTTGAAAGAAACAATGAATTTTAATCAGCAAAATAAAAGATGAATGGTTTCAATTTGAAGTCTTACGAAATCATCTGGAACATAAAAAGGCTAAGTGGAATTTCAAATGCAGTGAGGAAAAGAATGTCAGAACAGGTGAATGATTATTTTTTTTGTCCCCAACACATTCAATCTAAAAATAATTATTGAGTGCCCACCAGGTGCCAAGCACTATACTGTGCACTAGGCATTGTGTTTGTTTTGAGGCAATATGATAAACACTAAGGCTACACTAGAAAACAAGGCAAAATATCCACAGAGGGAAAGACAAACAAATATTTATTTTTCTGCCATGTCTTCTTTGCAGTTACTATATAAACCTCAACCATAAAAAGGACCTAACTTGATGCTATTAAAAAAAAAAAAAAAACCTCATGCAAGTCGATTGCGCTCATAGCAACCCCTCCTTGGGTTTCTGAGGCTGTATCTTTACAGAAGTAGATTGTTCTGGAAGTTCCAGAGAACTTCCTGTAATCTTAATTTCTATTTCTCCAGTAGTGAACTCCAAATGAGGAGCCCTGGTGACAGAGTTGTTACCTGCTCAGATGCTAACCAAAAGGTGGGAGCTTTGAACCCACCAGTTGCCTTATGGGAGAAAAATATGGCAGTCTGCTTTTGTAAAGACGCAGTCTTGGAAACCCTATGGAGTAGTTCTACTTTGTCCTAGAGAGTAGTTATGAGTTGGAAACAATTTGATGGCATTGGGTTTGGGTTTTTGTTTGTTTGTTTGTGTGTTTGTTTTTAAACTCCAGATTGTGACATTTGACTCTTTTTAGTCAAAGTGGCTTCAGATGCATTCTCCAAGTATCATGCAGTTATCCTCTGCTTTGTGATTAAGATCCCCCGTACCCATCTTTCCATATTCTCTCTTGGCTATCTGGTTGAGTCCAGAAGAGGGAATGAAGGCTGACCTGGGGACCCCAGGAGCTCATTGCCCCTTGGGGCTGAGTCCCTCCTCCCCTTCAATCACCTGATGAAATCCAGCCCTCTGACTACTTCTCCTCTTTCCCAAGAGTTTGACCCCCTTGATAAAGAGGGGCCCGGAGCTAGTCTGGCAGCAGCCACTGGAGTCCAGTCCAGTGGGCTTCTTGGCCACTCAAGTGCAGGCAGTAGAATTGATGTGTGGAGTCGGTCATGGTTGCCCTAAATTCTAGCTCCATTTTTTATTGGCTGTGAAACTCTGGGCAAGTCTGTTGAACTCTCTGAGACACTGTTCTCGTCGATAAAATGTGGACCATGATGCTCATCTCATAAGACTGCTAGAAGACCCAATAAGTTAATAAACACAAAGTACCTATCATGGTGCTGAGCTCAAAGTAGGTGCTCAGATAATTTAGTTCCCTTTTATTCCCCACTGTTTACCCTTGATGCCAGCAGCTTCTCTGAGGATCAAAAACCCTCTTCATGGTAAATCAGGTTCACCCAGCAGCCCTCACCCTCTGGGTCCTCTCTTCACTCCTCTCCCCTTCCCCCCAAAGCCTCGGTCAGTCCATTCCAGATTCTAATCTTTTTTCTATTTTATTAAGATACAATTCAACCACTTAACACGATGGTTTTTAGTGTATTCACAGATGTGTGCAGCCATCACCACAGTCAATTTTAGAATATTTGCATCACCTCAGAAAGAAAATCTGTACCCTTCCAAGTCATTCACCATTTCCATTAGTGGTTAGATAACCACTAATCTACTTCCCACCTTCACGGAGTTGCCTAGAGAATTCCTTTCCTTCTGGTGGTTGCCTGGACATTCTTTGTCTTGTAACTGCATCGCTCCAGTCTCTGCCTCCACCTTCATAAGCTGGCTTCATCTGGGCGTGTCTGCGTCCGTCTGCTGTGTCTCTTCTTATAAGGACACGAGTAATTATAGTTAGAGCCTACCCTAATCTGTGTGATCTCATCATACTTGACATCTTAATTACATTTTCAAAGACCCTACTTCCAGTAAGGTCAGAGTCACACGTTATAGAGGTTAGGATTTGGACACAGATTTTGGAGGAACACAGTCTAACCCATTCCAGTCAGTCTAGCAAAAGACTTGTTGATAACGTTGATCTTTTCAAAGAACCAACTTTTGGTTTTGTTGGTTTTCTCAATTCTGTTTCATTAATTTCATTATTATTTTTACTACCTTTACTTAGATCATGCTTCCTTTCTTTTCTTCCTAGTCCAGGTGTTCTAACCCTCAAAGAAATGTTTCCTAATTTTCCCCATTCCACATGAGCTCTAGTGGTGCAGTGCCTAAGGCGTTTGACTACTAACCAGCAGGTTGGCAGTTCAAACCCACCAGCCATTCTGAGGAAGCACCCCATCCCACAGTAACCTAAAAAATAAAAGAACTGACTCTTCCCTCTCAGCTACTTCACACAGTCCCCAAGGTATGCCCAGGAGTAGGCATTCCCAGTTGTAACACGGCATCCGCTATTTCTCTTCTCCCCAGCTGAACCTCTTTTACATTGTCAGCTCCTCTGCTCTCCAGGCTTATGACCTAGTATGCCCATGCCAAGGAGGCTGTCTTCCTCTGTCCTCAGAGCTACTAGACCCATCTTCCACAGTTAAACTGCAGCTGGACAGGTGCCCTGAATGCTGCTATCAGAGCATGACTGTGGCTGGTGCCTATGAACTCCTACAGTAATAATAACATTTCACACCTCATCAGCCCTACTTTCTCATTGTCCCCTGGCTCCCCTAGTCACTGTCAAGGGAGCATTTCTCAAAGAGGTCAGTTGCAAAGCTGGGCTTTTAAATCTATTGGCAAACAATATTTCTGCAATGCAGGCATTCTAAATCCCCTTTTCATATCATATGCAAAACTTAGAAACCTGATTATGGAGTTTAATATAATAAACACTACTTAGTGCAAAAAGAATGAAGATATGACATAAGAATAGCCAAAGAACTGTGTTCAGATGCTGTACAGTAAAGTGTCGTACACTGTGATATTATCCAAAATACCATTACTGTCTAGTCAATGCAAACTCATAGTGACCCCATGTGTTACAGGACAGAAATGTTCCATAGGGTCTTCTTGGCTGAAATCTTTATGGAAGCAGATTGCCAGAACTTTTTTCCATGGGTCTGCTGAGTGGGTTTGACCCACCATCCGTTAAGTTAGTAGTCCAATGCAAACTGTTTATGCCACACACGGACTTTCACACTGTGATGCTTGGGAAGCTGAATTTGCAAACTAGCTGAATTAGCTTTGTGGCTAGCTAATCAAGGTTAAATACCCAGGTAATATTTAATCTGATCATACTCTGGTATTTATAATATTGGACAGATTACTTGGATTTTTCTCCCTCTTTTGCTGAACCTCACAGTTTCTTCTTCACTGACATTTGACATAAAGAAATAAAAATTCTTTTGTTGTCAAATTGTTTTACTCCAGAGCCTGTCTTCATCCAAAGGAAATAAAAACATCTAAGTTTGAATAAATGTCAGGTTTCTAAAGTGCACTTGAAGGATTGTGGGAAGTCATAAAACATGTTTAATTCATGAATACTACCCATTGTTAATCACTGCAGATTTAATAGAGCATACAGGGTAAAAAAAAAAAAAAAGCATAGTTTTGTTTATGCTCTTTTCCAGTCCCAGACGGAATTTTTTATTTCTAATACACTATGAATTCTCAATACAACTCCTAATGTTTTAAAATAATGGTTGATACTTTCCCATCTTCCACCTTAATTGTTTATAGTAACCTTAAATTAAATAATATAAACAAAACTTCTGACAATTTCTAAATTTAAAAACAGACCTTAACCACTTTTAATATAGATTTTTTCAAGCTTTAGAAATTAATCTAAGATTCAAACTGGAGTCTCATCCGTAAGCACCATGCTATTTCCCTCTAGCATCTAAGAGCTTGAAAAACTAGGTACAGCAGTTTGAATTAGGGATTTTGGTGCTCTGAACAGCTCACTGAATCACAGTGCACCAAACACAGAAGAGCAGAATTAGAGGAAAAGCATAGGAAGATTATTTAAGAAAGAGCTACCTGGCGGAGGATGGACAGGTAGCCTAGAGACCATTGGAAACTTCCCTGGGGCAGTCACTGACTGGTGGGTGAGGGCAACCACCTGAGATCACTGTGAGCCAAGAAAGAAGACATCCTATATCAGCATACCAGTGGCCACTCCAACATCCCAGTGGGGAGCCCCAGGGATCTGCTTCCAGTACCTGATTTTGTCGGTAGTTTGGGTCACCTGGGTGCAGATGGGCATGCGCACCACCGCTGAAACTCAAATGGAGAGTTCACTGTTGTGCCAGGAGGGCGAGCTTCTTCCCCTCTCAGCAGGTCACTGAGTGGGCCTGGGTCAGCCTGGGAGACATCGTGTTTATCTTTGTCACAGATATCAGGACCACAGTTTACTAGCAGGTATTCCCCCAACTCCAACATAGCTGAAATCGTGCACATCTTTGGTGCCGCAGGTGGGCGGTATCACAGACAAACTCCAGAGCCATTAGCAGTCTGGCGGGATTGTGCCAGCACCGAGGGAGACAGGGTGGGGAGAGAGAGGAAGCCGTGGCTGAGGACAGTCCCAGGAATTTGCCTTGGATCAGCTCTTTGGTGCTGAGGGGCCTCAGAAGTGGGGTCTTTGAGTGTGCCTGAGCCTGGTGGTAGGTTGTGACTCCCTAACAACAGGAATCTTTCCTGAGATTGAGCCGTAGTCTTGTAAATAACTACATCATCAATAATAGCTTGCATAAAGCCCTAGAAACCAACCCTATCAACACCAACCTTTCTTTCTTCTGCTCCCACCTTCTCCACCAATAACTTCACTCATTCAATAGAAGAAACCATATTCAGCCAATTACCATAAAACCTCCTGCTTTGAACACTAAACCCTCGTTACGACAAACAGAAACGCATATCCACAGTCCACACAGTGATTCCACCATCACAAAAAAAAACAGCAGAGCGACCCAACATACCTGAAT
>NW_006921589.1:5571422-5628874 GCF_000298275.1 Orycteropus afer afer
AGGGCTGTTTATGCACAGGGAGACAGCTCAGGGGGCAGGAGTGCATGGAGGGATGGACACAGGGAAGAGGTAACTATCGGGAGGAAGTAGGAGGGAAGATGTTGCATTGTGGTAAATTGTGGTCAATGTCATGAGACAAAGTGCATGTGAACTGCTGTATGGAAAGTGTATTTGTTCTGTAAATTTTCACCCAAATTACAATAAAAAGAAAAAGAAGAAGAAAAAGAAAATTAATCTAAGCATGTGAGTGAGTAATTACTAAAATAACAGAAAAGTAATTCAAAATAAAGTAGAAGAGAGGAGATAAATACAGTATGAGAAATTAATAAAGTAGAAAAAATAAACAGTTTTTAAAACTAACTTTATAAAAGATAGAATGCAAGCAAACTTCTGGCAAAACTGATCAAGGGTTAAAAAAAAGCACAAATAAGTAATCCTTGAGATGGAAAATGGGTCAAAATTTAGACAAAATAGATTATTTTGAAATAATAAGAGATTACAGTGAGCACTTACAGTTCAGTGCTTTACAAATCTTAACTGAAATGGGGAATTTTTTAAGAAAAACATAAATAACAAAATTGACTCAAGAAGAAATACAAAACTAAAAGAAACCAGAAAAAAAATCAAAGGAATTGTAATCTAAGCCCACACCCTAGAAAGCACTAGGTCTGGAAGAGTTTGTATAAGACTTTTCATGAAGGAAAATAAAATTTCAATCTTATTTAATGACAAAATTAAATTAAAAAAAGAGTGAAATACTAAATACTTTTTATGTGGCTACTATAATTCTCAATAAAGGAAAAAGAGAGAGAGACAACATCAGTGTAGAATCTGTAAGGGGAACATGTGGACATAACTGGCCAGGTATCTGTCAAGAGTTATAATTTATTTTATTAATCCTCTGCTCAGCTGTATCCATCTGCTTTTGAACCTACATCTTCAGTTTTTAGTTTTAACTATTTTTTTCTAAAAATTATCTTTAGATCTCTTTTTTGCATATATATACCTGATTATCCCTGCTCATTTTTTTTTTCCTCTATTCCACATGTTGTTCCTTTCTCAAACAATAATTTTACACTCCGGATAATAGAGTAGCTAAAGGGAATGGAAGAGATGATGAAATAAAAGAGCTGAACAGAAGATTTCAAAAGGCAGCTTAAGAAGCCAAAGTATTATAACAAAATGTGCAAAGACCTGAAATTAGTGAACCAAATAGGAAGAACACACTCGCCATTCCTCGAGCTGAAAGAACTGAAGAAAAACCTCAAGTGTTGAATTGCAATATTAAAGGATTCTATGGGCAAGATATTGGATGAAGCAGGAAGCATCAAAAGAAGATAGAAAGAATACAGAGTCTGTATGGAAAAATAACTGGTTGATGTTCATTTGTTTTGGGAGGTAGCATATGATCAAGAACCAATGGTATTAACTCGAGAAGTTCAAGCTACACTGGAGGAATAGCTGAAAAACAGGGCTCTGGGAATTGATGGAGCACCCATTGAGATGTTTCAACAAATGAATGCAGCACTAGAGATGTTTACTCATTTATGCCAAGAAATTTGGAAGACAGCTACCTGGCCAACTGACTGGAACAAATCCATATCCGTGCCCATTACAAACAAAGGTGATCTAACAGAATGTGAAAATTATTGAATAATATCATTAGTATCACACACAAGTAAAATTTTGCTGAAGATAATTCAAAAACAGTTACAGCAGTATATTGACAGGGAACTTCCAGAAATTCAAGCTGGATTCAGAAGAAGACATGGAACAAGACTTATCATTGCTGACGTCAGATGGATTCTGGCTGAAAGCAAAGAATACCAGGAAGATGTTTGCCTGTGTTTTATAGACTATCCAAAGACACTTGACTGTGTTCATCATAAGAAATTATGGATAACATTGCAAAGAATGGGAATTCCAGAACACTTCGCTGTGCTCATAAGGAACCTGTATATAGACCAGGATGCTGTCACTCAAGCAGAACAAGGGGACACTTCATGGTTTAAAATCAGGAAGAGCATGGGTCAGGGTTGTATCCTTTCACCATACTTATTCCATTTGTTTGCTGAGCAAATTATCTGAGAAGCTGGACTATAGGAAGAAGAATGGGACATAGGATTGGAGAAAGACTCATTAACAACCTGAGATATGCAGATGACCTGAAGAAGAGGACTTGAAGCATTTATTTATGAAGATCACAGAACTACAGTCTTCAGTATGGATTACACCTCAACATAAAGAAAACAAAAATCCTCACAACTGGACTATGCAGCATCATGATAAATGAAGAAAAGTTTGAAGTTGTCAGAGATTTCACATTACTTGGTTCCACAATCAACACCAGCAGAAGCAGCAGTCAAGAAATCACACTACATATTGCACTGGGCTAATCTGCTGCAAAAGTCCTCTTTAAAGTGCTGAAATGCAAAGATGTCTCTTTGAAGACTAAGATGCTCCTGACCTAAGCCATGGTATTTTCCATCACTTCATATGCATGTGAAAGTTAGACAATGAATAAAGAAGACCAAAGCATTGATGCCTTTGACTTGTGGTGTTGGCCAAGAATGCTGAAAATACTATGGAGTGCCAGGAGAACAAACAAATCTGTCCTAGAAGTCCAGCTGGAATGCTCCTTAGAAGCAAGAATGGCCAGACTTCATCTCACCTACTCTGGTCATGTTGCCAGAAAAGACTGGTCCCTGGAGAGGGATATCATGATTGGTAAAGTCAAGGGTCAGCAAGAAAAGGGAAGACCCTCAGTGAGATGGATTGACACAGTGGCTACAATGATGGGCTCAAACTTTGCCAAGATTGTGAGGATGGAGCAAGTTGACACACAACCTTAACTACCACAAATAAATACTTGTAATTTATCCAGCAACTGAGATTTTATGGTAGGAACAACTATTCTACCAAAAGTGGACTTCTCAAAATAACTGTTTCATTAAAATAATTAATTTCTGTTTACCTAGAGTTCAGGCAAGGAGCATGTGGTCCAGGGATATTCTGAGTGACAATTGAGTATTACATATTTTAAATTCCATTCCCCTCCACTGACCAAGACAGTGTTCTAGGATCACGTTTTTATCTTTAACCAAGCCTTAGAGGGTGAGCTGTTATTTGGTTTGGGTTTGGTTGGTTTTTGGAGTGTTTTGTTTTGTTTCAGATTTCTTAGCCCTCACACACACAGACTCCTGGTGAGAATCCCTACCCTTCATCCAGTCATTTTAGACAGTTCTGAATCCTATAATTTGAACTTTTAGGATCAAGCTGGGAATCCTTTTCCCCATCTTCATGTATGAGGACACAGATTCAGGACCCACCAAGGCTTTCTTCTTTAAAGATTTTTTTAATGTAATAAGTGATTTTGCTCAAGCCATTTTTGGGGAAACAAGCGAATTGCATGTTCATACCAGTGACCAAAGGAATTTTTCCAGAGCATTAAGTATTAACAAATAAATATCTAACATTTCTCTAATTTCCTCAGTGTCCTTTTTGTATATCCAGATACTTTATTTAAATCTTACCAAACATTGTTAAAATTCCTCAGCAGCTAAAAATAGGTAATCGCCAAAACCAGAAAAAGGTAACATTTCTAACATAATGAAATAAAACCAAATAAGCTTTTAAAAATTGAGAAAGTACCCAAAATACCTCATTAAACATTATTCCTAAGTAGTTTAGTTTGGAAATTTTTTCTAAGCCTAAATGTTCATTGCAATGGGGCCTGGTTTCTAAGAATCAAATGAAAATTCCAAGTTTAATACTCTCATTCTTTCCAGAAGAAAAACTCAAAAGTACAGGTAGATGCTAACTACAGCATATAGTCCACGTTATCGCAATTTCAGGTTAAATTGGGAGTATTCCAATGATGTTACGAGTAATTCCAACCACAGTGCCAGAAGCCCAGAATCCTTTGCAAAGGAGAAAAGAAAAAGAAAAAAAAAAAAAAAAAAACAGGAGACAGAAATATAGCCCTTCAGAGAGTGCTGACATATTGCGGAAATTGCAACCAGTGTCACAGAAAAAATTGTGTACGAATTACTGAATGGAAAACTAGTTTGCTGCATAAACTTTCACCTAAAGCACAAAATGTTCAAAAAAAAAGTAAGAAATTATAGCCCTTCGTTACTTTTCAGTAAGTTTCATTGCTATTTGAGAATAAGTGTTTAAATTGTTTGTATCAACCATCAACCTTGTAGCTCCCATTTTACATTTTATAGTGCCAGTAACAACCGCCCATGGAACACAGAACCAAGTACCTTTCAACATGTAAAATCCCATAACAATAATGAAATTCACCAATTAGAATATTTTTGCTTCTAAATCAAAATCATGTGAAGGAATCCCCAAACCAAGGGTTCTATCTAATTATTATTATATGATTCAAAATATATTCAATCTTTTCCAAAATCATGATATTAGAATCCATCTTTTCATCGGGAGAAACAATGATATGTGATTTCAATTCTGTGGGCTGAAGCTTCCTTTGTACTTTTTCTGGTAATTTCCCGGATACAACAACTTCTCTTTGTTAGGTGCCCTTGAGTAAGTTTTTTAACTCATAGTGAGTAAGAGCAAAACAGATGAGAAACTTAAGGAAGAAGTAGGTGGAACATAACAGTTAGAAAGCACCAACTACCTTTCACATGCCAGGTGCTTTACTTGCATTCGCAGACAGTCCTCATGGATCCTTATAAGTTGGCTCTAAAAATCCCATTTTAATAGAAGAGGAAACTGACACTAAAAGAATTTAAGAACGATGCCTGAGGTCTGTGATGGCCAGTGATTCTCTTTCCAATATCACACTGGCTCTACTACTGAAGATGATGCTTGCATAATGTTTCCTTCCGCAGGAATCTCTAATACATTACAGACAGTGTCCATGAAACAAATTGAGACTCTCAAAGTAAAGATGCTAAAATCTAATGTTTTCTTTTCACCTTGAAGGTCAAGGTACAAGACAAAAATTCTTTATAAGCTTAACACTAGAATTCAAAATGTGTTTTATCTGGTTAATTCCACAGCACATTGGAATTACAGTAAATAAACTGTAAATATGTGAAGCTATCCTCAATCAGATATTTTGCATGTTTTCTTATACTTATGGGTTTTTATCAAGGACCAGATGCTCAATTTTTACAGTAATGGCCTCAGCCAGATCACTTAGTCAACTATAAATAATAAAATGACATATTCCACAGTAAATGCTTTCTGATGTTGTTGTTGTTGTTATTTGCCGTCGAGTCGGCCCCGACTCATAGCGACCCCTCCTTGGGTTTCCGAGGCAGTATCACTACAGAAGTAGGATTGCCCAACCTTCCTTCCGAGGAGTGGCTGGTGGGTTTGAACCGCCAGCCTTCTGGTTAGCAGTCAAGTGCCTTAGGCACTGTGCTACCAGAGCTCCTAAATGCTTTCTAGAAGGTACAAAAACAAATGACTGAGATAATACATCAATGAGTAAAATAAACCTGTGTTTAACATGCTGCAGAATAAGAATAACAAGGTTCTAACCTCACTTTATAATTCTAATTTCATTAGCACTCCAATACTCCAAAAAAAGTCAAAAATGGAAAAATACTTTTATCAATGTAAGAGAATTTAGAGAACCCCTTAGTAGAAGCTGAGGGTAAACTTGAGAACATTGAATCGTTTTCACAATTGACTTGGAAAATTGGTTTAGCAGCCCTCTTCTTCCCAGTGTTGGTCTTCCTGTTGTAAATGTAAGAAAGAATGTCAATGTGTGTTGGATGCTATGCCCCCAATGCTTCAACTACCAGCAGGGCCTCCCATGGTGAACAGGTTTCAGAAAATCTCCCAGACTAAGACAGACCAGGAAGAAAGGCCTGGCAAACTACTGAAAATTAGCCAATGAAAAACCATTTGGGTCACAATAGAATATTGCCTAATATAGTGCTTGGTTTATAGTACTAGAAGATGGGCCCCGTAGATTGGAAGGCATTCAAAATACACAGTGGACTCGACTATACCAATAGCTGTGAAGATAATGCAGGAAGTCACCGTGAGTCAGAGCAACTCAACAGCAGCTGACCACAAAAATAGATTGTAGTGCCATAGATCTCACCTAGCAAAGCCAAGTACACAGTACATTTGAGGACACAGAGATCACTTCCACATGTCAAAAAGTATATCCGCACCCCCCAAAGACAGTTGCCTGATAAATATATCAACTGCTAGCTTAGTTGATAATTTGTCTTTGTTACCCAGTGCTGCTGTAACAGGAACTCCACAAGTGGATGGCTCAACGAACAGAAATGTGTTCTCTTTTGGTTAATGAGGCTAGAAATCCACATTCAGGGTGCCAGCTCTAAGGGGAGCCTTTCTGTCTCTGTTGCCTCTGGGGGAAGGTCCTTGTCTTCAATCTTCCCCTGGCCCTAGGAGTTTCTTCACCCAGGGATCCCAGGTCCAAAGGACACACTCTGATTCTGGCTCCTATTTGTTGGTAGTAAGAGGTTCCTCTCTCCTCTCATTTTTATCTCCTTTTATCTCTTGTAAGATAAAAGGTGATGCAGGCCACACTCCAGGGACTCCCCTTACATAAGATATGGGCTGATCCCATCCCATCACATCATGGGGGATGATTATGTTATTACATAAGTGCCACATTGCATCATTACATAACAGCCAAATCACTGAGAATCATGGGCCAGCCAAGTGGACACATATTTTGGGGAGACACAATTAAAGCCATGACATTCTATCCTTTGGCCTCAAAAAATTCATGTCATTGCCTCATACAAAACACATTCACCACCATCATATCATTCCAAAAGTCTTAAATCAACTCCAAGTCCAAATTCTATCCTGGGATGAAATTTCTCTTCAACTGCGAATCTAGACTACAAATTATCTGCTTCCAAGGTATAAGGATGAAACAGGAAAAAGGTAGACATTTAGAAATTAGAGAGAAAAAAGAGATAATGAGCATTAAGCAAGTCAAAAACAGTGGAACAGTTTACGTTAACGCTCCAAGATTAAAAATAACCCTAGTTTCTCTGAAACCATGTAGGCTGTGGCCTTGCTCTCCAGACTCTGGGTGTTGGCCAAGCTCTCTGGGTCTGGGTGGAGCCCCCTTGGCCTTGGGTTTCAGCTCTGCCTTCCAGGACCACTGGGACAGCAACTCTTCTCCCTCAGCTTTGGGCAGTCCCATTCTCCTGGTCCCACTGAGCAGCAACCCCACTCTCTCAGCCCCAGCAGGCCCTGTTCTTCTGCCTCTGGGCATGGCTCCCCTGGTCCCTCAGCTTTGGGCAGCAGATCTGGCTCTGTCCCCCGGCACACCTTAAAGCAACCCCATACTCCAGAATCAAGTTTAAGATCTGACTCCTTGAAACGTTGGAAGCTGCGGCCCCACCCTTAGAAAACACAGAATCCATGGCCCCACACTTTGCCACCCCAAAGGTCACAGCCTTACCTTTTGAGCCTGAAGCAGCTCTGCTTCCCAATCTCTTCGTCTCTTTAGCTTCTGCTTCTTGACTCTTTGTTCTGTCCAAGAGGCCAGCCTGAACTTTGTCCTGCTTAGAGAAGTGTTACAAAGCTCTTTAGTCTAGAAATAAGTGCCTAGAGCCACCCCACTCCCCCAGTAAGCCTCAGCCTGAAGGTGTTCAGCTCTCTCGCTCTGTGGGTCAGCAAACCTAACTCCACCAACAAGTGTCCACAGGCACCTATTCCACCAGGAAGCCCCCTGCAAGAAGGCACTCAGCTCTTTCACTCCATGAGTTGGCTCCCAATTCATCTCGCACCAACCTCATGATTCTGCTGCCACCATTTCTCTACCCTTGCTTTCCACTGTCTGTGCCATCTCCAGTGTAACAGCTCTCCTCACTTCCTTCTGAGCCTTTACCACAATCGTCTTTAATGTCCATAATTCCACGAACAGTCTCTTCAAGGCAATCTAGGCTTTTACTATTGTCACTGCCATCAAGTCGTTTCCAACTCATAGTGACCCCCTTTGGGTTTCTGAGGCTGTCAATCTTTATGGAAGTAGATAGCCCCATCTTCCTTCTGTGGAGCAACTAGTGGGTTTGAACTGCTGACCTTCCAGTTAGCAGTCAAGTGCCTTATCCACTAGGCCACCAGAGTTCCTTTGGCTTTTATTATGAGGCACTTTAAAACTCTCCCAGCCTCAGAGATCAATCATGAGAGAACAGAAGGGCTGTGTGTGCACAGGGAGACAGCTCAGGGGGCAGGAGTGCATGGGTGAGAAGAACACAGGGAAGAGGTGGCTATGGGGATAAAGTGGGAGGAGAACTGTTGCATTGTGGGAGATTCCAGTCAATGCCATGAGACAAAGTATATGTGAACTGCTGTATGGAAGATGACTCTGCTCTGTAAACTTTCACCCACATCACAATAAAATTTAAATTTTAAAAAAAGAACTTTTTCAGCCTCTCTCATTATGCAATTTCAAAACCGCTTCCACATTTTAGGTGTCGGTTAGACCAACACCCCACTATTCCAGTACTAAATTCTATCTTAGTTCTTTAGTGTTGCTATAACAGAAATACCACAAAGGGGTGATTTCAACAAACAGAAATTTATTCTACCATAGTTTAGGAGGCTGGAAGTCCAAATGCAGGCTGCTAGCTCTAGAAGAAGGCTTTCTGTCTCTGTCAGCTTGGAGGAAGTCCTTGTTTTCAGTCTTTCCCTGGGTCTAGGAGTTTCTTCACACAGTGACCCAGGGTCCAAAGGACACCCTCCAATTCTGGGTCTTCCTTCTTGGTGGCAAGAAGTCCCTCTCTCCTCTCACTTCTCTCTCCTTTTATCTCTTGTAAGATAAAAGGTGATGCAGACCACACTCCAGGGAAACTCCCCTTATATCAGACATGAACAGATCACATCGATTACATCATTACATAAGTGCCACATTGTGCCATTACATAACTGCCAAACCACTGAGGATCACAGTCCAGCTAAGTTGACACATAATTTGGATGGACACAGTTCAATCCATGACATTCTTGTACAGCTTATGAAATCATTTAACTTGGTCCATTTTTATTGTGTACCATTGAGTCATAATGACCTTATAGGACAGAGTGGAACTAGCCCACAGGCTTTTCTAGACTATAAGCTTTACAGAAGCAAACTGCTACATCTTTCTTCTATGGAGCAGCTGAGGAGTTCAGACTGCTGATTTTTGGTTAGAAGCCAAGCACGTAAACATTGTGACAGCAGAGTTCCCTTTAACTTGGTCTAGTGAGCTAGCATATGATCAAGAACCAATGGTATTGAAGGAAGAAGTCAAAGATGCACTGAAGGAATTGGTGAAAAACAAGGCTCCAGGAATTCATAATACTCTTTAAGATGTTTTAACAAACCAGTGTTGCACTGGAGGCCCTTCCTTGTCTATGCCAAGAAATTTGGAAGACAGCTGGAAAAGATCCATGTGTGTGCCCATTCCAAAGAGAGGTGATCCAACAGAATGTGGAAATTGTCAAACAATATTATTAATATCACACACAAGTAAAATTTTGCTGAAGATAATTCAAAAATGGTTGCAAACAGATAAGGAACTGCCAGTAATTCAATACAGATTCAGAAGAGGACACATGGAACAATGAATGTGACTGCTGATTTCACGTGGATCTTGGCTGAAAATAACGAATACCAGAAGATTGTTTACTTGAATTTTATTGACTATGTAAAAGTGTTCAACTGTGTGAATCATAACAAATTATGGGTAACATTGCTGTGGTAGTTAAGGTTATGTGTCAACTTGGCTGGGCCTGGTTGTGAATGGCTGGGCAGCTGGTGGTAGTTTTTCCCCATGATGAGACTGGCAATCAACTCCATGGTGGAATCTACTGTGAGCAGCTAAGTAGCTGCCTTAGGGATGTAGTCTGATTCCTGTATGTAAGGAGAAGCTTTGAAAAAGGTCTCCAGCTGTGATAGTTGGAGCTGTGTGTCAACTTGGCTGGACCACAATTCTGTGTGGTTTAAGCAATTCTGATGTGGGTTGTTCCCATGATGGGATCAGAAGTATATGTTTTGAGCAGCCAATCCATTGAAAGGGAGTTACCCTAGGGGTGTGGCCTGCTTCCAGTATATTTATGAACATTCTGGGAAAAGAGACACTCTCCTGTGGATTGGGATCCTGTTCTGTTGCCTACAACTGTCCATGAGCGAACAACCCACCATTTAGCCTGGAGATCTTGGATTCAACATTCATTGGAGTCAACAGCTGGTACCACCTGCCAACCTTGAACTCTTCAGCCCCTGCAGGTGTGTGAGTCAGGAAGAGCCTTCAGCTTGTCGTTTGATCCAAGAACTTGGGACTTGCCAAATTCTATAAGTGTGTGAGCCATTTTCCTAAGATAAATTTCTCTTTCTCTCTCTCTCTATATAAGAGCCTTACTGGTTTTGCTTCTCTCGAGAACCCAGCCTAGCACACTAGCTTTTGGCACACTTGGACCCTGCACATAGCTGAGTCTTCATTCAGCAGCCTACCATACTCTACTGATCTTGGGACTTTTAATGGACTTGAATCAATGGCCTGCTGTGTGGTTTGGTAATATCAGGACTAAACTTATTTACTTATCAACCTTGGGTTTGTCAGCCTCAGCAGCCAGCAGCTGCCTGAGTAAAGAAAAGCCTCTAGCTTCAGTGGGCTGGGAGCAGGAAGCAGAGCTGAAGCCCAAGGTCAAAGGGCTCTCACCCGGCCCCTAGAACCTGGCACTTTGAACTCAGACTTCTAGCCTCTAAAACTGTAAGAGAATCTATCCCTGTTTGTGTCAGAGCAGCACTGGGTAACTAAAACAGTTGCAAACAATGGGAATTCAAGAACACTTAAATATGCTTATGAGGAACCTGTACATAGATCAGGAGTGTGTCATTCAAACAGAACAAGGGGATACGCATGGTTTAAAATCAGAAAGGGAATGTGTCAGGGTATCCTTTTCCCCATAGTTATTCAATCAGTATGCTGAGCAAATAACCCGAGAAGATGGGTTATATGAAGAACATGGTATCAGAATTTGAGGAAGACTCATTAATAACCCGCAATATGCAGATGAAACAACCTTGCTTGCTGAAAGTGAAGATAACTTGAAGCACTTACTGATTAAATTAAATACTACAGTCTGTAGTATGGATTACACTGCAAAACACACACACACACACACACAAATGAAAATCTTCACAACTGGACCAATAAGCAACATCATGATAAACAGAGAAAAAATTGAAGTTGTCAAAGATTTCATATTACTTCGACCTACAATCAACACCCATGGAAGCAGTAGTCAAGAAATCAGATATCTGATTGCACTGGGCACTTCTGCTGCAAAAGACCTCTTTAAAGTGTGAAAGAGCAAAGATGTCACTCTGGGGACTAAGGTGTGCCTAACCCAAGCCATGGTGTTTTCAATCACTTCACATGCATGTTAAAACTGAACAATGAATAAGAAAGTCTGAAGAAGAGTTGATGGTTTTGAATTGTGGTGTTGGTGAAGAATGCTGAAATACCATGGAATGCCAGAAGAATGAACAAATCTGTCCTGGAAGTTCAGCCAGAATGCTCATTGGAAGCAAGAATGACCAGACTTAGTCTCACTTACTTTGGCCGTGTTGTCAGAAGGCACCCTTCCCTGGAGAAGGATGTCGTACTTGGTGAGGTGGAGGGTCAGCATAAAAGGGGAAGACTCTCAACAAGACAGATTGACACAGTGGCTGCAGCAATGGGACCAAGTGTAGCAAGGATTGTGAGGATGGTATATGACCAGGTTGTGTTTTGTTCTGATGTACGTATGAGTTGGAGCCTACTCAATGACAGCTAACGACACCTAGCGACAACCACAGTGAGGTCAAGTTACAGACTCTCAGAATCAGGTAGAGAAAAGAAACGTAGTAATTTTCATGTCAGTTTCAAGCTGAATGTTCCACGAAATAAACATTTTCTAATAGAAAGAACTAACCTAGCTCTAGCTGAATTGATGGCCAAGATCCTGTTTACATGGCCTGGATGCTTGTCTTGGTCAGTATCTAAATCCTCAGGAAAAAGCCTAACCGTGTTTGGTCAAGTTTGAATACTGAAGGATCCCAATACCATTATGCAGCAATAAAAATATGCAATGACATCTTAAAACATCAAAGCCAAGCATCCTAAGTTGACGTAAAAGAGGAATAAAGGAGGAATTTTCAGACCTTGGTAATCTGCTGATGTTCTGTGCTAAGCATTCTCTATAATTAAATTTCCAAGATTTCTCCATCAGGCAAATAACTTTATAAGATACCAGAACTAGATAGAGGTAGGTGGGCTCGAGCATAACAATAATTGTGAGATGGCACAGGGTCGAGCAGTATTTCACGCTGCTGTACATAGGGCCACTATGAGTCAGGACCGACTTGTCAGCACTTAGAAACAATAACAACATACAGATCGGTAGGTAGATAGCTAGAGAGAGATCACCTTTCTCATTTTCACATAGACAGTGGATTTCTTTTTCAGCATTTCCCAGACTTTATGAGTTCTCCATTTCACTTCTATTTATCAAAGACCAGTGTGTGCACTGTGAATATTACAAAGACCACTGAGGACACAGCGGTCAGGATTGCAGAATCTGAGTCTGATTCCAGCTCTTCACTGGCCAGCTGTGGGACAGCTAATAGGGCAACTAATTTTTCTGCCCCTCTATTTTCTCACAATCAAGCTCCTGAAATTGAGAAGCAACGAGTATTGGTTCAGTGGTGGAATTCTCACTTCCCATGCCACAGAAGGATATCATGCTTGGTAAAGTCACAGGTCAGCAAACAAGGGGAAGACCCTCGACAAGATGGGTTAACACAGCGGCTGCAAGGATGGGCTTAAGCATAACCAGGATTGTGAGGATGGTGCATGACCGGGCCATGCTTCATTCTGTTATACACAGGGTTGCTTTGAGTCAGAGCCCACTCAATGGCACCTGACAATAACAACAATCTGCCGGAGACCCAAGTATGATTCCCAGCCAATGCACCTTATACACAGCCACCTGCCACCTGTTAGTGGAGGCTTATGTGTGGCTACGATGCTGAACAGGTTTTGGCAGAGCTTCCAGACTAAGACAGACTAGTCAGAAAGGCCTGGCAATCTACTTTTGAAAATCAGTCAATGAAAACCCTATGGACCTTAAAACCAAACACTGGTTTAACTTAACTAGTGAAATGTCTGCTTTAACATTATGCTCTTTTAAGAAACATCTATACGGGATCAAATTGACAACAGTAACTCAAAAGATTAGATAGCAGTGAATTCACACTAATGGGGGAGGAGCAACTCAGAAAAAGAGGGTGAGCATTGTTGCACAACTTGAAAAATATCATCAATGTCACTACCTGGTACATGTGGAAACTGTCGAATTGATGTGTTTTGCTGTGTATATTGTCAACAAAAACAATAAAATAAATGAAATTATTTAGAAAACAAAAAACCCAATGGATCACAGTGGTGTAATCCACAACTCATCTCAGGGATGGTGCAGGATCCAGCAGTATTTTGTTTCATTGGGAAAGGGGTTATCATGAGCCAGGAGCCCACCTGACACAGCCAACAACAATAATAACTCACGGATCTGATTCGGACAGACGCTTTATGGAAAACAGTGATAAACGGTGGTCCTAACTTGGTCCCATCTATAGTGGCTGTTGTGGTGGGCTTTCCAGATCCCCCTTAAGAATGAAGGCACTCATCTCCCAGCTACCATAAAGAAGTTTGGAATTGACCTCCACTAAGGGAGCCTCTCGCAAGGCTGCCTCTCCCAAAGTCCCACCCTACTCCCTGGGAGCAACCCTGCAACATGGAGTGGCTGGTAGGTATGGGGAAGTAAGAGCATAAAGGAACAGCCCTTCTTGCCCCAAAGTGGCATGACTAAGGGCACTGTCAGTTCCTGAGTTCCAGTGGGGTTGGCTGAGGCCTCTGTTGCAACTACTTTACAGTCCGTCTTCTCCCTCTGCCTCAACCTTTTCTCTTTCTTCCCTCACAGGTATTGCTTCCAGCTGCACTCCCCAATGAACTTTATGCAGGCAAATTTAATTTCAGACTCTAGGAATCAGTCTAAGGCAATGTTGCATTAGCTTCCTAGGGCATCTGTAACAAAGTACCCAGCTGTGTGACTTATAAGAACAGAAATGTAGTGTCTCATGTTCTGGAGGTTAGAAGTACAAATTCAGAGTGGCATCAAGGCAGTGCTCTCTTGAAAGGCTCTTTCTTCATTTTCTCAGCTTCTGGTAGCCCCAAGCATTCCTTGGTTTGCAGCCGCAGCTTACATGGCTGTCTTCCCTCTTTGTATCTCTGTGCCTGGGTCCCTTCTCCTCCTGTAAGAGGACATCACTCATATTGGATTAGGACCACACTACACTAGCTTGGCCTCATGCTAACTGATAACATCTCAAAGACCCTGTTTCTAAACAAGGTCACACTCATAGTTACTGGTCATCAAAAATGCAACTTATCTTTTTTGGAGACATAATTAAGTCCACAACAAGCACTCCAAAGTAGGCTGATGGTCATCTAAAGAAGAATCGGATTATCAGGGATCCTCAATGTAATTCAGAAGACAGCATGATAAAGATGTTCTAGTGTGCTTTACAGGTTCCTTCAAAATCCAGAGACAAGTAAAAAAATTCATTATATCCAGATTCTAGAAAAACACTGGCACAGAGTAGGTGCCTAGTAAATATTTATAAAATGATTAGGGCTATGGATAAGCTAAAGTTAGAACTAGACAGCTTTGGCCAAAGTGCTCCTCAATTCCTCCCTCCCCCAGGAGAGTAGGGCAAAAGAAAAGCCCAGGCATCAGAATTCAGCTTGAGGACAACACCAACCACTGATAGAACAATTGTACCACCAACCCAGGAGTATCTTCTGACTCCAGAAGGAGCTCTTTTTCATGAAATAAAATAAAGGAAAAAAAGCACTTTATTTTTCCAAGTAAAAAATACCAAATCTTTCTGGATGTGTTTGTCTGAATCCAGAAATATATATTTGGAGATTTGGAGAGAAATGAGAGATGAGGGTTTTGATGGTGTGTCTCTTTTCTTTTTTTATTATTTGGTTTGGACAGGAAATGCGTGCATCTAATGATTGAAAGCAGCTGTGGACTGTGACATCTGGGGCAAGATATGAGCAGACGTTCCTGCAGGCATAGTCCTTAACAACTCACTTAGCATGGTCCCCTTCCACTCTCAACTTCCCCCACTTTCAGCATCCCTTTCCTCTCTCACCTCCTGGCTCCTCCCTCTAAGTAACACCTACTGTGTGTAAGGAATGGGAGGGTGTGAGAGATGTACCACTTGGAAAACTTTTCAAAGGAAAAAGGCCTGTCTGAAGTGTCAAGGCAGGCTTAGATGGATTCTGAATAGGGTGAGAATTTATCAGGTAGCAGCCTTTCAGACTCAAGTTGCACCAAGTAGTGTTGTAGCTACAATTTGTGGCTGTGGTATTATACCTCTGTATAAGTCAGGATAGGCTATGTTATGCTGTGGAAACAAATGACCCCAATTCAATGTTAAGAATATTTTCTTCTCTTGTATGTTCCATGCCATCAGCTGGTAGCTCAAATTTGATCTACCATGCCTCCACTCATGGGCCTAAAATGAAGAAACAGTCCATACTGGGGACATTGTTGGACTCACACAAGAGGGACTAGAGAAAGAAATGGCTGATTGAGAGCTAGCTCTTAAAGATCTCTGTGAAAATGGTGTGTGTCACTTCACCCCTCATTTCATTGGTCACATCTAATCACCTGATGACTTCTGAGTTCATCTGTAGACAAAAACTCCAAAGCTGCTTGGCCAGATTTACAATGGAAAGAAAACAAAAGCTTAAAGTGGTTATGTTGCTTTAGCAGGATCACTCAAATAGTAAATGACAGCGTGGGAATTCCCCAAAGGTCTCTGTCGGACTTCTTTCTACTCTACTATACCCTTTTGTGCCCTTCATGCCCAGCACAGTGACTGGTACTGAGTAGTCATCCAATAAATTCTTGTCTGAATGAATTAAAGAAACAAATGAATGGATAACTGAATTACTTTGATAAACTATTCTGCCAGCCTTTTATCTTAGCATTGTTCATTTACAGAAAGGACCTTTTGGAATAATTAAGTTGGGAAAGGCAATTTACAAAGTAACCCTCCAAGTGTCAACTTTCAGCTCTCATGAGTACGAATCATCACTGGCAGCTCTGTCAACACAAATAAGTCAAAGGAACAGTGTCAACACTGAGAGGCTCCATTTTTATATTTAAAAAGAGGGACCAGAGAGCCTGGCCGGGCTACATCCTGAACTGGAGCCAAAAAGTGATTGCAGTAACACACATTGAGACTTTGTGTATTTTTCCATTTTGTGAGATGGAGCTACTGTGCAATAATATTTCCAGACTGGCCTTCTTGTGACAGCTCAGATCAGAGTTTAACAATTTGCAAGAGAAACCTTAGTTACACGTCCACTGTATACAATGCTCTTCAGCCACAGGGTCCTTAACCCCAGGGTACTAAGGATAATAGTATGATCTGACTATAATGATCTGACAATACTGACTATAATGAAGACAAGATGCCACTATAATATTTCTCCCAGATTCCAGTTTTTCAATGAACATACACAAAATAAAAAAGCAATTGAAAGTTTGCTAGATTTTTTTAGCTTGTCCTGAAATCATTTCTTTCTTCAAGTAATTTCAACTCATGAAGGTAGATTTAAAATATTTAAGTAGTGAAAATCTTATGAAAAGGTATCCTTTCCTTTCCCTGTGAATGCTTCTTCTTTCTCTGGAACAAAAGGAGGCTGAGAATCCCATTAAAGTATTTTGTGTATCATTATATCTCATGCAATAATGCAAAAACAAGTAATAGAGTGGATGGAAATCTGTTATTGTAAAAGGGTACACTTTCTATATTCTAAAAAGTAGCCCAATACTTTTTATTTAAGGATATGAAATTAATCTCTCATTAAAATTATTTATGTGCTATAACCAAATGTGAGTGACCAATATGGCAGCATTGAGGATGAGAAAGACAGAGAGAGTTACATGGGCAGTACAAACAACAAATATGAACCCCTTTGTAAATACAATACTGAGTTGTCAATGAAAGCAAACATGGGTATAGGGACGGATAGATGGGTGAACAAGCTAAACAATTAGGTATGTCTAAATGGAGAGTGTATCCAAGATCATATACAGGGTTGGCAGACAATGGGCCTCTCGAAGAGTATGAAGGGATGGACACTGGGAGGGGTAACTATGGGGAGGAAGTGGGAGGGGAGCTGCTGCATTGTAAATTTTGGTCAATGACATGAGACAAAGTATATGTGAACTGCTGTATGAAAAGTGAATTTACTCTGTAAATCTTCACCCAAATCCTAATAAAAAAAAAAAAAATGGAAAAAAAAAAATTATTTATGTGCTATAGACAAATATTATAAGCTCCTTAACTGAGAAGCATATGTCTTGTACTTTCTATACCATTGTGCAATAAAGAAGTTGACTAGCATTTGTCTCTGGTTCCCGAAAGGTAACCTGCAAACCATTGGCATTTCCCAAGTGACTGGAGTAACTGTCATTCATGGTGGACCCCACGAGAGGTTATGCTAATGAGACAACTCAGAATGGGGGCTAGCCACACCAGGAAGACCAACCATGTGATTAGAGGTTTGGAGCTTTGAGCCCTGTGATATCAGCCCAATCTCTAGGTAGGGGAGAGGGCTAGAGATCGAATCCAATCATATGGCCATTGAGTCATCAGTCATGCCAAAGTAATGAAGCTTCAAAAAAAACTCTGTACAGCTCAGGTGAGTGAGAGCATTCTGCATCTCATCACACAGTGATGTGCTAGGAGGTTGACACACCCATGGGAATAACAGAGGATTCAAGATTGGGTCTCTCTCAGACCTTGTCCTATGTGTCCCCACACAGTGCATCCTGGGATTGTTTCATACACCAAATCTTAGGGAGAGAAGAAGAAATGGAAGTGGGAGAGGGATGGTGGTAACTGAACATCCTTCATGCATTAACATGACTCAGTGGTGATTTACGATCCTGGTATTAACCCCAATTTGTTCCCTCCATTAGTTTCATGTATGTATTTTCTTCACACATCATACATGGATAAAGGAATAGTGACCTGCAACCAGTGATGAGTGACATTTTCCTTCTGACTGGTGTGTGTCAATCAGAAAAGGCAGGAACATGATCTACTCTGAGGACATATCTTTTACTTCAAATGACTTGAAGAAAATGAGAAGAGCTCAGCTTTGTCCTATAGAACTTTCTATGAGGATGGAAATGTTGTGTATCTACACTGTCCACTTTGATAGCCCCTAGCCATCAGTGGCCATTGAACCCTTGAAATGTCATGACTAGGGAACTGACTTTTTTATTTTAATTTAAATTTCAATAGCCACTTGTGGCTAATAGCTACCATATTGGACAAGGTAGCTCTAGATAAGTCCTTGCTCAAACCTCAACTCCGGATTTTGTGTTCATTCCACTCTAGGTTTGAATCCTTGAGTAGTCAATTATTGGCTGTGTAACTTCAGGAATATTACTTAACCTCTCTGAGCCTCAAATTATCCACGTATAAAATTAAGATAATTTCTCTCCATTAGGTTTCTGTAAGGTTTATATGCTACAAAAATAATGATTGCAACAGTAATAATAATGGCAATTATTTCCATTCCTGAACACCTACTTCCTGAGTGCCTACTAAGTGCCAAGCACCAGTCTAAAGAATTTCATGTATTTTTTAATTTAATCCTCACAAAAATCTAGTGAAGAAAATTATCATTCTCATTTTAGAAGTGAAGAAAATGAGACACCAAGAAGTTAAATATCTTCTCAAGGTTGCCTGGTTAGTAAATAACAATGCTGGGACTCAATATTTTGTTGAGGGCACCTGGCCCTGTAGGCAGTGCTCAGTATTTATTGGTCCTGTAGTTCTCCTAGAAGCCCTCATGGCACCTTGATTAGGTGCTCAGCTACTAACCAAAATGTCAGCAGTTCAAACCCACTAGTCACTCCAAGGAAGAAAGATGAGGTATTTTGCTTCTATAGAGATTATAGCCTTAGAAACCCTATGTAGCAGTTATCCTCTGTCCTATATGACTGCTATGGGTTGGAATCAACACAATGGCAAAGCATTTTATTTTTTTGGCTCAGTTCTCCACAGGCTCTCAGCCACTACCACACATCTGTAGGCATCCTATGAATACAGCTGCAGTGTGCCCAACTGGCCAGAGAGAAGCTAGAAACAGAAATCAGGACCAGGACCCTGGTGGTGAGTGAGGTCGGGAGTGGTGTTTTGTGGAGGGTCACCTTAGAGGACCATGTTGCTGTTGTTGGGTGCTATAGAGTCAGTTTTGATTCATAGGGACCTTACGTACAACAAAACACTGCCTGGTCTAGTGTGAGCCCATTTTTGCAGCCACTGTGTCAATCCATCTAGTTCAGGGTCTTCCTCTCTTTTGCTGACACTCCACCCTACCAAGCATGATATCCTTCTCCAGGGACCGGTTGCTCCTGATAATATGGTCAAAGTACAAAAAAACAAGTCTCACCATCCTTGCTTCTAAGGAGCATTCTGGCTGTACTTTTTCCAGGACAATTTGTTTGTTCTTCAGGTCGTCTATGGTATATTCAGTATTCTTTGGCAACACCATAATTCAAAGGCATCAATTCTTCTTCACTCTTCCTTATTCACTGTCCAGCTTTCAGATGCATATGAGGTGACTGAAAATATCATGGCTTGGGTCAGGTACATCCCAGTTTTCAATGTGACATCTTTGCTCTTTACACTTTAAAGAAGTCTCTTACAGTAGTTTTACCCAACAGAATATGTCGTTTAGTTTCTTGACTGCTGCTTCCATGAGTATTGATTTTGATCCAAGTAAAATGAAATTGTGGTACAGTGGATTAGTTGGTATGGCTTTTCTAGCCATAATCTTTGTAACTGCCACCATATTACTGGGTGGGACCATGCAAATAAGGTGTGTAGAACTTTGATGTTGGGATTGCTTAATTTTGTCACTCAGCCAGGCTTAAAATAAGCCCTCCTAGAGCAAAGGGATCTCACTACCATCAAGAGAGAAGAGCTGAAGGTGAAGTAGAGTGTGTCCCTGAACCTGAGATTCCAGCCCTGGATCTCCTTGGCAGACATGCAACAGAGAGAGAGATGTGGCCAAAAGAGAGAGAGAGACCCCAGCAAAGAGAGACACCCTGGCAAAGAGAGACATCTTGACAGAGATATAGTTGCAGTGGAACCAAGAGTCATGAGAAATAGCAGCAGGCTTACCTGGCCCACAGAGTGAGAAAGCTGAGTGCCTTGGTCAGGAGGCTTGCTGACAGAGTGAGGTGCACTTAGGTGTACCTATCAGTAGAGCTAAAGGAGCTTTGTAATGCTTGCCCAAGAAGTCCAGAGGCCACACCAAGAGGCCAAGGGCCAGAGAGGCTTGCCTGAGATCATAGCAGAGGGGAGACTGTCCTGATCACAGAATTGCATCCTGAGCACATTCTTGAACCTGAGTGGTAGGCTGTTACTTCCTTAATAAACCCCATAATCGTAAGCATTGTCTGTGACTTCTGTGTGGCCGTTGCAATGAATTATCAAACCCAGCAGAGAAGTAGTGAATGCCCTGGGAGGGATGGTTGGTGTCAGAATTGGTAAAAGGCTGGAGGATGGCAGAGTGTCTAGCCTCATAGGAATCAGCCTTGGGGTGCTGGCAGTGATTCTGTCTTCCTCTTGTGAAGTTACAGGAGGTCAGAA
The DNA here is from genome assembly GCF_000298275.1 of Orycteropus afer afer. Classification (NCBI taxonomy): domain Eukaryota; kingdom Metazoa; phylum Chordata; class Mammalia; order Tubulidentata; family Orycteropodidae; genus Orycteropus; species Orycteropus afer. Next base: position 5,592,183 of record NW_006921589.1, read on the forward strand.
GATGCTGCCTCCATGTCCTTTTTGCAGAATTCTTCAATCTTTTCTCCATTTATAATGATGTTGCTTATTGGTCCCATTGAGAGGACTTTTGTTTCTTTAATGTTGAAGTGTAATCCATACTGAAGGCCTGTCTTTGATCTTCATCCATACGTGTTTTACGTCTTCTTCACTTTCAGCCATAAAAGGAAACAAGTGGCACACCAAAGCAACACAAAGAACAGGGTTGAAAAGTGGAAAATGGAAGAGCAGTGAAGCTCCCACCCATGTCTCAGTGTCTGAGGGGCCCAGGAGTTGGAGCACCCCTTGGCCAGGCACAGTGTGAGACGCCAGAAGCATCTGCTGCTAGAGCCAGAGATATTCTGCTAAATTGGACCCAAAGGGGGTCCAATTACATTCCAGCCAAAATCCAGCCCAGTGGCTTTTCCTGAACTGATTACCTAAAATTCCATTTCTCTCCCTGATTTTCCTCCAGAGGCTGAATCATCCCCAGGAGCCCTCCGAGAGAACTAAAGTTAATTATTTTTCAATTAGAGACAGTGGAAAGGTGATACCAAGTTGTGTTTGGATGAATAGTTTAAAAAAATATATAGCTATCTGGACTGAAATGGCAATGATATTGACCTCTAATTCTGCCTTCTAAAGACTATAGGAAGAAGATTAAAATATGAGTGGGATTTCTACTCAGCATGTCCAAGCAACATTCAATAAACAACTCACCATTGCCATCTGACAGGCCAGGAAACAAGAGTGTACTTCCACAGACCTGGCTGAGATGGGTGAGAACAGCAGGATTATGAACTGAACGCACATGTCTAAACCTGGGCATTGGGCCAACTTTCTCCAAATGAATAGCATTGCTGCAAGGCTACCCTTATAGGGTTCAGATGATTCTACTTCATTAGTTTTGCAAGGGAACCCTGGCAAAGTATGAAATTAAAACTTCATGCTAAGCTGACTGAAAACAGTTATCTCTATTTCATGTTGCTATACCTGCCTTAAACCCCAAACCCATAGCCCACATCTGCTTCACCAAAATATGTCCTCATATTTCTGAAGAGTGGGCTGGCACACAGAGGTGGGCACTCTGGTATGAAGGGGTTCTCTTTTCAAACTTGTGCATGCATAGCAAGTATCCAGGTTTATTTATATTGTATGTTTACATGAAATCACTTGAGTGGGCTACTGATGGAAATTCCAATGGGATTGAAATCTTTTCAAGCTATATTTGGCCCCACCACTGGTATATACAGAATAGACAAGAACCTGAATGGATGGGTGAAAGTCCTATATGCTTTATGGCAATGAGAAAGATTTTTCTTTCTCATTTTCTGCCTGGATTTTATTTTTATTATTATTGTGGTAAATTTTTCTGTCATCCTTCACAAAACTCAGTGTCCTCTAATCATTGACTCTTCCTTCTCCCACCCCATGCTGTCCACTTCTGATAACTACTAATAGATTTTGGTCTCTGTACACAAGCCTATACTAGATATTTCGTATAAGTGGTTTCATACAATATTTGCTCTCTTGTGACTGACTTATTTCACTCAGCATAATGTTTTGTTTTTTTTAAGAATCATTAATGTTGTAGCAGTTCTGAGAACTTCATTTCTCTTCTTTTCTTTTAGCAGAAGTGAAAGGAGAAGCATGAAAGTGAAAGGAGTGAAATTTCCGTTATAGGAGTATTATAAAGAAAATCCCCAAATTCTTAAGCTGTTTAAATGTTGGGAAAGAGACTTATCAAGAAATTCAAATTATGTCTTTGGGAATTTCTCAGAACAGAAGACTTTCAGAGAATCAAAATATCCTTATTTCCCACTCCCAAAACTCTTCTGTGCTGCTAAAGCATTTCCCTGAGAAGGAAACTGTCTCAACCAGAAAAAGATCACCAGTTTATACTTGATTTGATTTTCTGAGAATCAAAATCAATTTTTTTTCTATCTTACCTGCAACACATTTTGTGAAGGAAACAAGTATGTGACGCTTGACAATCCTGGAAAGATTAATCAGTCTAAGGAAGGGTTGATGCCATCACTCTATTTTCACTGCTCTTCTGAAATAGCTTTGTGGGAACATTGTGAATTTGATACAGGTCACCAAATAAGGATGCTCAAGTTCCCTTCACAAGAATGATTTTGAGTATATTATGATGGGGAAGAGCTCTAGCTACATCACTCTTCACTGAAGGAACTGCTTTAGTTTACCAATTACCAGAAAGTCATCCAGGAAAAATGTACTATTTGAAGAATCTTGTTGGCAGAGTGTATGAGTATCTTTGCAGGTGAATTACTGCCTGTGACTCTTCCATGGCTCTTTGTCTAAGGAAGGAATCAGCAGAAGTATGGCATGGGTAATGTCATTACCATTCTGTTTTATAGCATTATGTGGGTTCCAGGGAGCTCTGGTGGTGTAGTGCCTAAGGCATTTGACTGCTAACCAGAAGGTTGATGGTTCAAACCCACCAGCCACTCCTTGGTAAGGAGATAGGGCAATCTACTTCCATAGTGACACCACCTTGGAAACCCAAGGAGGGGTCACTATGAGTCAGATCAACTCAACGGCAGTGAGTTTTGTTTGTTTGGTATGTGGGTCCCACATAGAAGGCCTCATTCATTTTTGTTTTGAACACATCAAAATGAAAATATTATTCCATTCATATTCAAATATCTGGCATTGGGAAATCAGATGGGAATAACACATGTGGCATTTCTCAAGATGAAAGAACTGAAGAAAAATTCAAGCCTCAAGTTGTGATATTGAAGGATTCCATGGGCAAAATATTGAAAGGTGAAAAAAAGCATCAAAAGAAGATGGAATAAATACAGAGTCACTGTACCAAAAAGAATTGGTCAATGTTCAACCATTTCAGGAAGGAACATACATCCAAGAGCTGATGGTATTAATGGAATTGGTGAAAAAACAAGCTTCCAGAAATTGATGGAATATCCATTGAGATGTTTCAGGAAATGGAAGCACTCACTCATTTATGCCAAGAAATTTGGGAGACCGCTACCTAGCCAACCAACTGGAAGAGATCCATATTTGTGCCCATTCCAAACAAAGGGGATCCAACAGAATTAGGAAATTATCAAACGATACCATTAATATCACATGCAAGTGAAATTTTGCTGAAGATAATTCAAAAACAGTTGCAGGAGTACATGCCAAAAATTCAAGCCAGATTCAGAAGAGGGTGTGAAATCAAGGATTATCATTAGTGATATCAGATGGATCTTAGCTGAAAGCAAAGAATACCAGAAAATGCTTACCTGTATTGATTATGCAAAAGCATTTATTTGGCTGTGTGAATCACAACAGATTATGGATAATACTGCAAAGAATGGGAATTCTAGAACACTTAATCGTACTCATGAAAAACCTGACATAGACCAAGAGGTAGTCATTTGAACAGAACAAGGGGATACTGTATAGTGCAAAATCAGGAAAGGTGTGTGACAAAGACTATATGAAGAACACAGAATCAGGATTAGAGGAACACAACCTTACAACCTGCAATAAGCAGATGACACAACCTTGCTTGCTGAAAGTGAAGACTTGAAGCATTTTCTGATGAAGCTCACAGACTGCAGCCTTCAGTATGGATTACACCTCAACGTAAAGAAAACAAAAATCCTCACAACTGGACCAATAAGCAACATTATGATAAATGGAGAAAAGATTGAAGTTGTCTGGGGTTTCATTTTACTTGGATCCACAATCAACACCAGTGGAAGCAGCAATCAAGAAAGAAGACATCAAATTTCACTGGGCACATCTTCGGCAAAAGATGTCTTTAAAGTGTTAAGAGCAAAGATATCTCTTTGAAGACTAAGGTGGGCCTGACCCAAGCTATGGTATTTTCTTTTCTTTTCCTTATTTTGTCTTGGTTTTATGATTTCATATTTTGAAAAGGTAGAGCTGGTGTATTTTATTTTGGGGCTATTAATTCAGGTGTGCTGGGTTGCTCTGCAGTTTTCCAAACTATGGTATTTCCAATAGTTGCATATTCATGTGAAAGTTGGGCAGTAAAGTAGGAAGACCACAGAAGGATTGATACATTTGAATTGTAGTGTTGGGGAAGAATACTGAAACACCAAGGACTGCCAGAAGAATGAACAAATATGTCCCGGAACAAGTGCAGCCCAAAAGTTCCTTAGAAGCGAGAATGCCCAGACTTTGTCTCATGTACTTTGGTCATGTTGTTAGAAGGGACATTCCTTGGAGAAGGATATCATGCTTGGTAAGTTAGAGGGTCAGCTAACAAGAGGAAGACCTTCAATGAGATGGATTGACACAATGACTGCAACAATGCACTCAAACATAACAATTGTGAGGATGGCACAGGACCAGGCAGTGTTTTGTTCTGTTGTACATAAGGTTGCTATGAGTCAAAACTGGCTTGATGGCACCTAACAACAACAATAGGACTCCCCCTTTGAGAAGCACTGGTGGCACAGTGGTTAAACACTCAGCTGCGAAGCCAAAGTTTGGCAGTTCAAACCTACCAGCTCCATGGGAGAAAGATGTGGCAGTCTGCTTCCATAAATATTATATCCTTGAAAACCCTATGGGACAGTCTACTCCATCGGATAGGATCACTATGAGTTGGAATTGATTCTACAGCAAAGGAATCGGGATCTTCCTTTTAAGGAGTCCCTGGATGTTGCAAAAGGAGCTCTGGTGGCGTAGTGCCTGAGGCATTTCACTGCTAATCAGAAAGTTGGCAGTTCAAACCCACTAGCCACTCCATACAAGGAAGACTGGGCAATCTACTTCCATAAAGATTTACCTAAAGGGGGTCACTATGAGTCAGATCTGACTCAATGGCAGTGAGTTTGGTTTGGATTTGGTTCAGATGGTGTCAGTAGTTAAGTGCTCAGCTACTAAAAGAAAAGCTGGCAGCCCAAATCCACACGGAGTCACCTGGTGATCTGCATCTGAAAGGTCATAGCCATGGAAACCTTATAGAGCACTTCTACTCTGCAAACAAGGGTGCTCCATGAGTTGAAAGTGACTAAACAGCAACTAGTTATTGGTTACCCACCCTTTGGAGACTTAGCTCAGGCACCATCTGCTTCAGAAACTTTTCTGTAACACCTCTCCTTTTGCACCCAAGCTCTTACTCTCAGAGAGCTTCCATGGCAACGAAGGTTCCCTGCATCACAGATGCACAGCGTAGGGTAACTTCATGCCTTGATGTCTGTTTCCACAATAGACTGGAAGCTTCTCCAGGCCAGGAGCTCCATCTTCTTTCCAAGTCTCCACCCAGAGCATGATGTCAACCACAAAGCAGGTTCTCTGCAACAGTTACTTAAGCTCAAGTAAGACACTGGGGAATGAGATTTCCCAGTTCTATAAATTGACTATTTTAAGTGCCCTTCCTATGTGAAATAAAAGGGGGCTTTTCACAGCCATTAAATTTCCTATGAGCCGTTTCTCAAAACTAAACTATGTTTATATGTATTTTGGGCTGTGCTAACCCCTAGTGTCTTCCGGTCTTCAGCCAGAGCTGTTCTGCACCCTGTGACCCACTCCCTCTTTTCAAGAGTCTTGATGCTTTTTTTTTTTTCTCATCTCCATGGTGTTTTTCCTTCTACAAATTATGTTTCCCTTGGGATCTCTTTCCTCTGCAGTGTGGAGGCCCATGAAAGCAAAGTTTGCATACACTTCCTGATCTTTACAGAAAGCTCCAAGAAAGAAATAGAAGAGTATTCTTGATGCTTAAAATAAGGCTCCTTTTCCTAGTAATTACATACACTGCAGTTTCATATTAAAACTCAATAGAAAAACCTTTTCAACACAGTTTGCCTTAAACCTTTTTCCACACACTTTGTCTTTTTATGAAATCCAGAATTTAAGTTAAATGTCAGAAACGGGATAAAGAAAATTTGGATTGAATATTTTTATGAAGTAATGTGCACATTAAAATGTATCCAAAGTACAAAAAGAAACAAGAATAGTAAGGCCAACATATAGCCAAATGTCTTAGTTTCCTGGGACTGCTATAACAAAATATCATAAAGTGGTGGCTTTAAAGAACAGACATTTATTTTCTCACAGTTCTGGTGACAACAGGTCCACACCAGGGTATCGACCATGTCAATTCCTTCTGTGCAGAGGTATATCTAGGGTATGGCAGACTTGGCACTTGCCCTGGGCACCATTTGAGATAGGGTGCCAATGACCAGTTTCTGTTGGTCATCACAATTTCCATTACCAACTCTGAGAGGTCATTCAGCAATTTAAAACCAATTGCCATGAGCACAATTTTCCATGATGCACCTCTGCTTCTGTGGGCCTCTCCATTTCCGGTGGCTGCCAGCTATTCCTGGTGTCCCTTTGCTGCTTCTAAGTGCATATGCCTCCACTGTCACATGACATCTTCCACTGTGCATGCAACTTTCCATGTCTATCCTCCCCTTTATAAGATACAAATCCAAATGGATTAGGTTACAATCTACCTTACACCAGTATGACTTTGTTTGATCCAAATGATAACAAAAGAAAAACTCTATTTACAAATGGGATCACACTCACAAGTACAAGGGTTGGGACTTTAACATATATTTGGGGAGGGAACACAATCCTTAACACCAAAATCTGAGAGTACCTTGCAATTGCAAACCTAGAAGTTCCTTCTCCTTGTAAAGCCCCTCATTTTTCATATATTTAAGAACTTAAGTCCTGTGAAGGTAGGAACTTAGTCTGTCTTGCTTACCAGCATTCAGAAGAATATTTGGAACATAGGAGTCTCAATTAATATTTTTTAAATAAACTCTAAACTCACTGCTGTTCTGTTGATTGGACTCATAGCAACTCCTCCTTGGGTTTCTGAGGTAGTATCCCTACAGAAGTAGATTGCCTAATCTTCCTTCCAAGGAGTGGCTGGTGGGTTTGAACCGCTAGCCTTCTAGTTAGCAGTCAAGTGCCTTAGGCATTATGTCACCAGAGCTCTATAAACACATGATATTTCTGGATAACTAAATGCATGGAACTAATTGAAGGAAGTAGGCCCAGTTAGAGAGAAATTCTATGTTCTACCTTCCTATAGCCCAGGATAGCACTGGGAACTTAGAAAAAATTGTCAATCCAAATGAACTTTCCAACAATTAATATACCAGCCACTGAGATCATGTGGGAGCTCTGGTGGCATAGTACCTAAGGCATTTGACTGCTAACCAGAAGGCTGGCAGTTCAAACCCACCAGCCACTCCTCAGAAGGAAGGTTGGGCAATCTACTTCCATAGAGAAACTGCCTCGGAAACCCAAGGAGGGGCTGAAATGAGTCAGGATTGACTCGATGGCAGTGAGTGTTTGTTTGTTTGTTTGTTTGTTCGACTTGAGATCATGTAGAAGTCATATATATATAAAATAAAAGCTAAAAGACTTGGACCTTGCCCTCAAGGCATTTATATTGTAACTATGGACCTGCTTTTGCTGTGTTACTATCGGGTGCCATCTAATCAGTTCAAGTCATGGCAACCCCATGCAACAGAGTGGAACTGTCCAATAGGGCTTCTTAGGCTGTAATCTTTACGAAAGTAGATCACCAAGTCTTTCTCCCTCAGAATAGCTAGGTAGGTTCAAATCACTGACCTTTTGGTGAACAGCCAAGCACTTAACCAATGCACCATCAGGGTTCCTTTATGGCCTGATACAAAAATGAAATGAATGACAAAGGAAGATATAATCTGTTTTAAAACACTTAGACAAGAAAAACTACATATGGCAACACTTCTACACTCCAGATTCCATGGATTTTGATAGAACCTCTATAAAGAAAAATACTATTACCCCAACCAACCTCCAGTGCAAAATGAGAACAGCGTGTCACACCTGAGACATTAAAGATGAGAAAAGCCTAGAAATCTGAAGCTCTAATTGAGACACTTTAGTAATAATCTGGAATGCCCCCAGTAATGGTAGTCATGAATAATTTTTGGGTTTCGTAAGAGCCAAGCAGTTTTCACTATTCTCTTAATCCTTCCAACAGTCCTGTAAAAAAGAGTTTCTATCACTTTATCAATCACCATTTTACAGATTTGAAAACCTGAGGCCCAGAGTTCTTTAACACAATTTGTCAAAGGCTATGCAACTCATGAGTGGAAGGGTCTGGCTCTGAGAACAGGTGACCAGACATTACAGCCCATGGTCTAACCACAGTGTAGAGTTATAACTAAACTTGCACTGAGCTCAGTAACTAGTCAATGCTACCACTTCCTCAGCTCCGCTGAGCCTCATAACTACTCTGAGAGGTATCCTTCTTATCCTCAGGCCACAGATGAGAAAATGAAGGCTCAGGGAGGTGAAATCACATCCCAAAATGGCAAAGCATGTGAAACTGGCAGAGTCAGGAGGCTTAGGGCTCCAAATCCTGAGGGTTTTTTTCACTATAAGCAACAAAATCAAACCCACGGCCATCAGGTTGATTCCAACACCTAGCGACCCTGTAGATTAGAGGAGAATTGCCCCATTGGATTTCCAAGGCTGTAAATCTTTATGCAAACAGGCTGCTACTTCTTTCTCCCATGGACCAGCTGATGGATTCGAACTGCTGACCTTTCAGTTAACAGTCATGAACTTAACCACTGTACCACCAGGGCTCCTATACAGTGCCTCTCAAACGGCAAGTGAATGTCACCTTTCTGTCACAAAATTTTGGAAAGGTTCAGGGTGGTGCAAGCAGTTTGCCATTGGTTGCTAACCTGAAAGTTGGCGGTTCAAACCCACCCAGCGACTCCACAGAAGAAAAGCATGGAGAACTACTGCCATAAAGATTATAGCCAAGAAAAACCCTATGGAGCACACCTCCACTCTGTAACACATGAGGTCAACATGAGTGGGAATCAATCCAAAGGCAAAACAACAAACATCATGCTTCCTGGAGAATCTGGCTGTCAAGGCATTTACATGAACCAAACTGAAGGAAACACAGTCACAGCATACCAACGCTTTGTTTGTTGTTATTTAATTAATGGGTGTTCTGGTTACCTAGTACCATTCTGACAGGAATATACCACAAATAGGATGGCTTGATCAAACAGGAGTTTATTCTTACAATTTGGAGCCTTTAAGTCCAAGTTCAAAGTGCCAGTCTCTAGGGGCTGGGTGAAAGCCCCTCAACCTTGGGGTTCAGCTCTGCCTCCTGCTCCCAGCCCACTGGAGCTAGAGGCTTTTCTTCACTCAGACAGCTGCTGGCTGCTGAGACTAACAAGGCCAAGGTTGACAAGTAAAAAGGCACAGTCCCAATGTTATCAAACCACACAGCAGGCCATTAATTAGGTCCACTGTAAGTCCCAAGGTCAGCAGAGCATGGTAGGCTGCTGAACAATGACAAAACTACATGCAGGGCTCAAGTGTGCCATAAGCTAGAGACCATTCCCAAAGCTGCTACTTACATACAGGAAGCAAACTGCATCCCTAAAGCAGCTACTCAGCTGCTTGTGGTAGCTCCCACCATGGAGCTGATGCGGAATAACTACCACCAGCTCCCCAGCCACTCAACCAGGCCCAGCCAAGTGGATACACAAACTTAACCATCACATTGGGAACCCGTCAGACCCTCAAACCTGGCACAGTGGCTGCAACAATGGGATCAAACACAACAATAATTGTGAGGCTGGTGAAGGACTGGACAGTGTTTTGCTCTGTTGTACATAAAGAAGCTGTAAATCAGGACTAACTTGATGGCACCTAACAACAACAACTTTTTCCCTAACTGCCTCCCTTGCAATGTCTGATGCTCTTGGATATCTAAGCATTCCAAATCTCTGTCGTATATATTTTCTATATACTTGTAATAAGTGTGAAGAATCAAGCAGAATCTTAGGAATCCGGTGAGGCACTGGAGACCATGTTTTGTAAAGCTATAGCTGTTTCAAATATGAAAAAATGTTGGTAATCTTCCCTCTGAACTTTTAAGTCTTTAAGTAAAATTTTGAAACAGAGCAAGATCAATGTGGTTTACTCTTTACATAAAACACATCATTAGAACCTGATTACATTCCAGCCCCTCTTTGTAGTAAGTAACTCAAAAGAGAGAAGTCCCTTCTGAAATCCATGAGCCAAGAAAGAATGTCGTGGTCTGGGTGAGGCTGACTGAAGACTGCCACATGATCTAGATAAAGAATTTCAAGGAACATCTGAGTCACCAATCATTTATTTAATGATACAAAATAATTTGAAACATCTTCCTCCAACCCAAAATGTAAAACACTAATATTCTCTAAAAAACACTCAAGTTGAACATGGTTTATCACCTCAGCATCCCAGTGTTAATCTTGCAGTTGTCATCATCATCAGAACTGACTGGGGTGAAATATTAATAACTGCTTCTACATGGAAAACACTGTCATGGGAAAATGAAAATAGAGAAGACAAAGTGACTGACCTCAAGGAACTTACACTACACCAACTCATGATTCTTACCTACAAAAAGCTGGCACTTTGAGTCCATTCAGAGGAGCCTTGGAAAAAAGCCCTGGTGGTCTACTTCTAATAAATCAATCACTGGAATCATGTGGAGCACAGGGGTCATCATGAGTTGGGATCAATTCCATGGCAAATATTTGGTCGGTTCGTTAGTCGGCTGGCTGGTTGGAGATGATCTAAGAGGTCCCTTTCAGCTCAAACTAAGTCCCCCAAGAAACCTCCACTAGTCTTTCTCCTCCACTCTTATTCTCCACAATGGTGGAATCACACAGCCCAGTCTTTTATTTCTGCACATACATAATTGAAAGGACCTCATCCTTAGATCGAGTTTCTTGCCTCACAGGGTTTACAGTTTATCAATGATCCAAAGAAACTAATTGTCAAGTGTTTTACTACAGGATTTTTCCTTTCCAATTAATTATTTGGGGGGTTACAGTGATTGATCAGTCATATGTTTTTTTGTTTTGTTTTACATTTGCTATATACTGCTTTTAGGAGAAAAAAAGATGAAAATAAAAGTTGAGATCTAAGACTAACTTTAAGAATTATATGATGTGTCTATGAATTAATAGCATCTCAACCCTTATATTGTTCTTGCCATGTTTTCTTCATCCATCTATTCATCAATGTATCCATCCATCCATGCACCCACATAAAAAGTATTTAGTAACCACCAAATAGATATCAGACATTGGTCCAAACGCGAGGGATACACAAGTGAACAAAACTGAGTCTCTACTTTATGGAGCTTACATTCTCCTACCCTTCATTGTAGTTATTTTGATGCCTTGTTTATCTTCTCAACTTCACCACCAGCTTCTTGAAAGAATAACTATATCATATACTACCTATGCTGTTGTTGTTGTTGTTATGTGCCATCGAGTCAGACCCAACTCATAGCGACACCTCCTTGGGTTTCTGAGGCAGTATCACTACAGAAGTAGATTGCCCAAGCTTCCTTCCGAGGAGTGGCTGGTGGGTTTGAATCACCAGCCTTCTGGTTAGCAGTCAAATGCCTTAGACACTATGATACCAGAGCTCCATACTGCCTATAATTCTCACAATAAGGAGCCCTGGTGGCACAATATTTAAGTGACCAGCTACCAACCAAAAGGTTGGCAATTTGAACCCACCAGCTGCTCCACAGAAGAAAAGAGCTGACAATCTGCTCATGAGGAACCTGTATATAGGCCCAGAAGCAATTGTTCAAACAGAATGAGGGGATACTGCATGGTTTGAGTTAGGAAAAGTATGCATCAGGATTGTATCCTTTCACCATAGTTATTCAATCTGTGTGCTGAGCAAATAATCCAAGAAGCTGGACTATATGAAGAATGTGGCATTAGGACTGGGGAAAGACTCATTAACTTGTGATATGCAGATGAAGATCAACGATTACAGCCTTCAGTATAGACTACATTTCAACATAAAGAAAATGAAAATCCTCACAACTAGACCAATAAATAGGATCATGACAAATGGAGAAAAGATTGACTTTGCCAAGGATTTCATTTTACTTGGATTCACAATCAACACCCGCCAAGCAGCAGTCAAGAAATCAAATGATGCATTACATTGAACAATTGTACTACAAAAGACCTCTTTAAAGTGTTGAAGAGCAAAGATGTCACTTTGAAGACTAAGGCAAGCCTGCCCCAAGCCATGGTATTTTCAATAGCCACGTATGCATGAGAGAGCTGAGCAATGAATAAGCAAGAAGAATTGATGCATTTGAATTGTGGTGTTGTCAAAGAATATTGAACGTACTGTGGACTGCTAAGAGAATGAACAAATCTGTCTTGGAGGAGGTACAGCCATAGTGCTCCTTAGAAGCAAGAAGAGCCACACATTGTGTCTCATACATTTGGGCAAGTTGTCAGAACAGACCAGTCCCTCCAGAAGGACATCATGTTTGGTAACGTAGAATGTCGGGGGAAAAGATAAAGCCCCTCCATGAGATGGGTTGACACTGGCTGCAATAATGGCCCTAGCATGGCAACAATTGTGAGTCTGGCTCAGGACTAGGCAGTGTTTCATTCTGCTAGGCATTAAGTCACTGTGCGTTGGAAATTACTTGATGGTACGTAACAACAACAGCTGTGTCTGTTTGTCTGTGAATGCAGAGGGACATTCAGATCAAAGAGGAATCTAGATCATGAATCATAAAATAAAAGAGGACAATCTCATTTATTTGGGCAGATCTGAAGACTCTGTGACATTCTTTCAAGCCATACATGCCATTCTGATTCAGGAGGACATCCCAAACCATCACACTAACATCAAGGAATTCATCCAAACCCAAACTCACTGCCTTCGAATCAATTCTGACTTGTAGGAACCCTATATAACAGAGCAGAAATGCTCCATAGAGTTTCCAAGGCTGTAAATCTTTATGGAAGGAGACTACCACATTTTTCTCCCACAGAGCAGTGGGTTTTAACCACTGGCCTTTCAATTGACAGCTGAGCACTTTAACCACTGTACCACCAGAGCTCCTTTCAAGGAACTACATCCCTCTAAAAAAATGTTGCTGAGTGTACCACATGCCTTTTTTGGGAAATAAACTTAAGCCTAGGGCTTAAGGCTCTTCACTTTTCCCATCTGACTCTGATCTGTCATGGGATTATTTGATCCACTTCTTTCCATAAAGCAGATGTTTCCAGAGAAATTGCACAGGGAGCCAGAGGCTAGAGCCAGAGCGAGCCTTCTAATCTTCTTGTGTCGCCACTGGCCACCCATGGGGCTCTGAGCAAGTTGTCACCTCTGTGAATCAGCATTTGGCAGCTCTGAGCATTCCATACACCTGATATCTTACTGCCCCCCAAGCAGAGCACTAGTGACAGTCTCTAAGCACCAGGGACAATCTCTAAGTTATGCATCCCACACCATGCCTGGTTCCCAATTTCAAGATGAATAGACATTGATAGTGGTGGTGCATCAGCAGAAATGCCAACGTCCCTCTTATTGGACTACCTCAGTCAGATGGCTTTCATATTTGTGGTGCTTGGCAATGTCATTCCACACCTCATTTAGCGCCTCTGTGGATTTGCACCAGGAGCAAGTGCCCATCTCTTCCCCCACACACACACTTTGCTATACCTCTGGATGTCTAGGTGCCTGAGGAAGGGCCATATCAAGGTAATAGAAACTTCTCAGTGGCGCCCCCACAGGGCATGTGTCATGTCTGCCATACCTTAGAAATGCCTCTGCCTTGTCTTGGTATACAGATACCTGATTTATAAGATATTTTGTATAAATTGTTTTCTCGTGGTGTTAATCTAATCACACTCTCAAGACTTGACTTTCTGTAACTAAAAGCAAGAACAGATAAAAGTCAATAACTATTAATTAAGCACCTATTCCAAGTCAGACAATAATTAGTGGTTCAGAGGCAGAATTCTTGCCTCCCAAGCAGGAAAATGGGTTCGATTCCTATCCACTGCCCCTCCTGTGCAGATAGCAACTTCTGTCAGTGGAGGCTGGCGTGTGGGCATGATGTTGAACATGTTACAGCAGAGCTTCCAGAGGAAGGCAGACCAGAGAGAAAGGCCTTGCAATGTGCTTCTGAAACTCAGCCAGTGAAAACCCTACAGATCACAGAAATCCAGTCTGCAACTGATCAAATATATATGGTGCGGGGCCTGGCAGCATTTCATTCTGTTGAGAATGGGGTTGCCGTGAGTGGGGGGCTGACTCGACACCTGCTAACAATGTTGCTGATGTTGTTGTTGTTATTGTCAGGTGCTGTTGAGTCAGCCCCCACTCATAGCTACAACAAAACGAAACACTGCCCAGTCATGCGCCATCCTGACAATACTTGCTTTGCTTGACCCCAATGATGTAGCCACTCTATCAATCCAACTTGTTGAGGCCCTTCCTCTTTTTCATTGATCCTCCACCTTACCAAGCATGACATCCTTCTCCAGGAAATGGTTCCTTCTGACAACATGACCAAAGTAGGTGAGACAAAGTCTGGCCATTCTCACTTCCAAGGAGCATTTCAGCTGCATATCTTTCAGGACAGATTTTCATTCTTCTGGCAGTCATGGTACTTTCAATTTTCGTCCCCAACACCACAACTCAAAAGCATCAACTTTTCTTTGGTTTTCCTTATTATGTGGCTTTCACATGCATATGAGGCTATTGAAAATACCATGGTTTGGGTTAGGTGCACCTTAGTCTTCAAGTGACATCTTTACTCTTTAACATTTTAAAGAGGTCTTTTGGAGCAGATTTGCCCAGTGCAATATGTCATCTGATTTCTTGACTGCTGCTTCGATGGATGTTGATTGTAGATATAAGTAATATGAAATCTTGGACAACTTCAATCTTTTCTTCATTTATCATGATGCTGCTTATTGGTCCTTGTGAAGGTTTTTGTTTTCTTTGTGTTGAGATGTAATCCATAATGCAGACTGTAGTCTTTAAATTTCATGAGTAAGTGCTTCAAGTTACTTTTACTTTCAGCAAGCAAGGTTGCGTCATCTAATATTGCAGGTTGTTAATGAGTCTTCCTCCAATCTTGATGCCATGCTCTTCTTCAGATAGTCCTGCTTCTTGGATTATTTGCTCAGCATACAGATTGAATAAGTCTGGTTAAAGGACATAACGCTGAGGCACACCCTTCCTGATTTTATCATGCAGTATCTCCTTCTGTTCAAACAGCCTCCTGATATATGTACAGGTTCCTCGTGACCACAATTAAGTGTTATGGAATTCCCATTTCTCTCAATGTTATCCATAATTTGTTAAGATCCACACAGTCAAATGTTTTTGCATAGTCAATAAAACACAAGTAAATATCTTTCTGGTAGTCTTTGCTTTCAGTCAATATCCATCTGACATCAGCAATGATAGCCCTTGTTTCACTTCCTCTTCTGAATCCAGTTTGCATTTCTGGAAGTTCCTTGTCAATATACTGCTGCAATTGCTTTTGAATTATCTTCAGCAAAATTTTCCTTGTGTGTGATATTAATCATAATGTTCAATAATTTCCAGATTCTGTTGGATCACCTTTCTTTGGAAGGGGTACAAATATGGATCACTTCCAGTCTGTTAGCCAGGGAACTCTCTTCCAAATTACTTGGCATAGACAAGTAAGTGCCTGCATTGCTGCATCCATTTGTTGAAATATCTCAATCGGTATTCTGTCAATTCCTGGAGCCTTGTTTTTCACCAATTCCTTCAGTGCAACTTTGACTTCTTCCTTCCATACCATTGGTTCTTGATCATATGCCACCTCTTAAAATAGTTGAACATCAACCAATTGTTTTTTGTACAGTGACTATGTATTCTTTCCATCTTCTTTTGATTTTTCCTGCATCATTCAATATTTTGCCCATATAATAATTCAATATTACAACTGAAGGCTTGAATTTTTCTTCAAATTCTTAGAGCTTGAGAAATGCTGAGCATGTTCTTCCCTTTTAGTTTTCTAACTCCAGGTCTTTGCACATTTCATTATAATAATTGATTTTGTCTTCTCAAGCTGCTCTGTGAAATCTTTTCAGCTCTTTTATCTTGTCATTTCTTCCATTTTCTTTAGCTGCTCTCCATTCAAGAGCAAGTTTCAGAGTCTCTTCTGACATCCATTTTGGTCTTTTCTTCCTTCCCGGTCTTCTTAATGAACTTTTGCTTTCTTAATGTATGATGATCTTGATGTCAACCCACAAAATGTCTGGTTTTTGGTCATTAGCGTTCATTGCATCAAATATATTCTTCAAATGGTCTCTAAATCCAAGTGGGATGTAATCTAAGTCATATTTTTGCTCTCATGGACTTGTCTTAATTTTCTTCAGCTTCAGCTTGAACTTGCATATGAGCAATTGAGGGTATGTTCCACACCAGCTCCTGACCTTGGTTTGGCTGAAAATACTGAGCTTCTGCATCACTTCTTTCCATGCATGTGGTTGACCTGATTCTTCTCCATCACCTCTTTCCATGCATGTAGTTGATCTGATTCTTGTGTATTCCATCCGGTGAGGTTCATGTATATAGCAGCCATTAGTGTTGTTGAAAAAATGTATTTGCAATGAGTAAGTCAATGCTCTTGCAAAATTCTATCGTGCCATTTCTGGCATCATTTCTATTACCAAGGCCATATTTTCCAATTACCAGTGATTCTTCATTTCCACGTTTTGCAGTCCAATCACCATTAATTATCAGTATATCTTGATTGCAGTTTTGGTCAACTTCAGACTTCAGAAGTTGGTAAAAAATCTTCAATTTCTTCACCTTTGGCTTTAGTGGTTGGTGATTAAATTTGAATAATAGTAGTATTAACTGGTCTTTCTTGCAGGCATGTGGATATTATCCTGTCACTGACAGCATGGTACTTCAGAGTAGATCTTAAAACATTCTTTGTGACGATGAATGCCACACCATTCCTCTTCAATTTGTCACTCCTGGCATAGTAGAAAATATGATTGTCTGATTCAAAATGGCCAAAACCAGTCCATTTCAGCTCACTAATGCCTAGGATATCAATCTTTATGTATTCCATTTCTTTTTTTGACAGTTTCCGATTTTCCTATATTCATATTTTATACATTCCACATTCCAATTATTAATGGATTTTTGCAATTATTTCTTCCCATTTTGAGTCATGCCCCATCAGCAAATGGAGGTCTGGAAAGCTTAACTCCACCCACGTCATTAAGACCAACTCTACTTTGAGGAAGCAACTCTTCTCTGGCTGTATTTTGAGTGTCTTCCTACCTGAGAGGCTCATCTTCTGGCACTGTATCAGACAATGTTTCAGGGCTATTCACTAAGTTTTACATTAATATATCAATGTTTCACTACTATTAATAAGGTTTTCACTGCCCAATTCTTTGAGAAGTGGATAGCCTCTTCTTTCTTCTGAGTCTGTCTTAGTCTGGAAGCTCCACTGAAACGTGTCCACCATGGGTGACCCTGCTGGTGTTTGAAATACCAGTGACACAGCCTCCAGCCTCACAGAAACTTGCAAGATACCATACAAAAAACTGACAGATGGGCAGTTGGTGGGTAACAACAGCAACTCTAAATCAGGCACTGAACAAGGCAAACTTACACAGCTAATCTTCATTAAAAACCCTACAAGGTAGGTATTGTGATATCCATGATACACATGGGAAGATTGAAACAAGCCCAGTTTGGAGCACAGATTGCAGGTCAAAGAGCTAAAGCTCATTAAGCAAGGTTGCAAAGCTTGGCTCCCTCGCTGACTCCAAACTAATCATAAGACAGTTCAAAATGAATACAGTGCAGTTTCACTCAGAGTGCTCTGAAATATTCAGCCTTTTCCAAAGGTAATTGGACAAGCTGGTTTTATTTTGTTATTGTCTTTTTTAAAGGGAAGATGTGGTATGTGTGCAGAGCAAAAAATGAGTACAAACATTTTAAATAAAATGATTTTCTGAAAGTGTATTAATATGTCATTAAAATATAGACAATACTGAACTTGGTATTTGAGAGGATATGGATTACTTGAGATGCTTTCCAAAGCCATGATCTCTTGCAAAGAGAATCACCAGGCATGGTTCCACACCTGGATCCTATTAAATTAGTTTACCAGTGAAAAACACCTATTCCTTAGTGTGTCTTCAATTAACAGTTGCTCCTTTGGTTTCTTCAAACCATAGAAAATCCTCCTGCTCACAGACAATAAAGAGACTCAATCAAGACTTGATTCATCACGTTAATGAATTATTGAAAGAAGGAATGAATGCATAGATGAAATTCTGAGGTTATATTTGTAATGAAATTTAGATGAAAGGTTAGAGCATATAACATCTTCATTCTCAATACTGTAATCTGGAGAAGAACGAACACATCAGTATTCTATAGCAGTGGATTTATCAAACCCTAGTCATTCATTTTAACTTTGACTACTACTCAATATTTTTCTTTAAATCAACTCATTTTCTTCTTTGAAATGTGTATATTTAAAAGAAAAATTCATTTCTCTATTATAATTAGAAAACCCATTTCATTTCCCATAAATAAAACATGATTGTTAAAATAAATATAATGAAAACAAATCAATATGTTTAAGTTCTAGAGAGAGTGTGTTGCTTCCAGAAGACTCTAAGCCTGAGGTTTAGAGGCTATCATTTTTTGTTTTGTCTTGTTGAAAGGAAAGCTTAGCAATACTAGAGAGATTTAAAATAACCTATGTACTATGTAAGTCAAACTTTGTTAATAATATATCTACAAATCACCTTGAAGTACCTTCTTAGCCAACTACCTAACAGTCTGATAAAAGTATTACTAGTTGGTGGGTTGTTCTTTTCTCTGACTTCTCCAATACACGGGTGCCTTTCATGTTGTTACCCTCTAGAGTCCAAGTATGCAGTTACAGGAGTGATCATGGAGAAGGCACTTCTATGTCTTAAACGTCCTGACCCACAATAAACACACATCACTTCTGATCATATTCCATTGGTGAGAACTAATCATATGGCCACTTTCCAATAGAAGAAAACCTAAACCCATTGCCATCAAATCTACTCAACTCTAGGAGACCCCACAGTTGGAGGACAGAGTTGAGCTCCATAGGGTTTTCTTGGCTATAATCTTTATGGAAGCAGATCACCAGGGCTTTCTTCTGTGGTACCACTGGGAAGGGCTGGTAAATGTGGTCCCAGGCTGGACCACCATTTTCAAGAAAAAAAAAAAAAATGTGCATGATGGGAGAAGAAGCAGATATTGTGGTAGATGTGCTCCTGGGCACACTAGGCTAACCCAGGGATTCCTGGAATGATGAGCCATCATCTACAGGTGAAATGACTCACTTGAAAGAATGCCATGAAAACATATGCACTCTAAAAAATTAAACCTGAAGAAATAGATTTATTCAATGGGAGACTACTTAAAATTAAGTGGCCATTAAAAAATAAATAACCATGTAAACCAACATGCAGTTATAGATCCTTTGAGTTGAAAGGCATCCCAGAGAACATCTAATTAGCATAGAAAATATTTCACCTTAAATGATTGAACAGGTACATATGTTGCCTTCTTTGTGAAAGCAAGACTTCCTTGTTTGATTGACTTCCTCAGCTTTCATTACCATGATCCAGTTTTATGGCCCTCTCTCCCTAACCATCAGTATCAAAAACCATCTTGTGGCTAAAGTGAAGCAAGGAAAAGTCAAGAAATACAAGCTGCCTCACTTAGTGGTAAATTGTAAGAGGCCTAGGACACCATTGCTTCTAGATCAATATAAAAGCACTTCAAGGCTGTCCATCATGCTCAGGACATCGGTCTTGGTGAAAAGATTTTCCTTTTAGTGAAATCCACTCCTTTTGTGAGCAAAAATTGTTTTCAAAAATTAAAACATTTGGAATTCTTTCTGAAATGTGTTAAGTATTTCCCTACCTTTTAAAAAAGAAAATGTGGAACAGTATGCAATCTTTTCTTGATGCTCAGAGACATTATCAAGAACATTAGTGTGCAGTTGTCTCAGTGTCTTAGTGCTGCTACAATGGAAATAGCATAAGTGGACGGCTTTAAAGAACAGAGATTTATTTTCTCACAGTTTAGGAGGCAAGAAGTCCAAATGCAGGGCACTAGCTGTAGGAGAGGAGCTCTTGTAGTATAGAGCCTAAGGCACTTGACTGCTAACCAGAAGGCTGGCGGTTCAAACCCACCAGCCACTCCTCGGAAGGAAGATGGGGCAATCTACTTCCGTAGTGATACTGCCTCAGAAACCCAAGGATGGGTCGCTATGAGTCGGGGCTGACTCAACAGCAAATAACAACAACAGCAGCTGTAGGAGAGGTGCTGTCATCTCTCGAGGAAGGTTGTTTTCAGTTTCTGTAGACCCAACATTTCTTTATTCCTTGGACATCTCTACATGGCATAAGATTACTTCTCTTATAAAAAGTGCCTACACTGCTCTTTTTATATCCCTACACAAATATGGCCTCCTTAACATAACAAAGAAGATCTTATTCCCAAATGGGATTACATCCACAGGTATAGGGGTTAGAATTCCAACCCTTGTCTTGGGGGGACACATTCAATCACAACAGATGTTCTTGGCCTTTTGGACCTCACTCAGTGGCCCAGGCTGCAGTGGACTGTGATATTTATGCCTGCTTTCTATGGCTTTTCTGTATCTTTCCTCATTAGACTGTTCCTGTCACTGCTCGAATCTCTGTTTCTGCCTGCCGTGTCATTTCCTTTGCCTTACACTTTGTCCCTTCTTATCTGCTAAATGTTTGAAAATCAAATAGCTAAACTTCTGAGAGCATTTTCACTCTACACACCATCCTAAAGAAAAGACTTGATTTTGAGACAATCCTAGAAGCTTTAGTGTACAGTATGTGACATTCTTTTGGGCCACTCAGGGTTCCCTTATTCTCAGTTCATGATTTTCTTTCTTCCTCATATGTGAAGCCATTGAACGATGAGCTCAAAATAAATGATAGGGCTAATTATATTCTCATCATCCATTACTTGGGATGCTCTCATTTGCAAGTGATCTAAGACCAAATCAAACTAAGGCAAAGAGAGAATGTAGATCAGACAGTATTTTCACTGCTAGTCATAGGTTTTCAGTGGCTAATTTTTTCAGAAGTGGACCACCACAACCTCCTTCCTAGTCTGTGCTAGTCTGGAAGTTCCACTAAAACCTGTCCACCAATGGTGACCCTGCTGGCATTTCAAATACCAGTGGCCTAGCTTCCAGCATCACAGCAACATGCAAGCAGCCATAGTGACAGATGAGTGGCATTAATGACAATTAACAATATTATTCATATCACACACAAGTAAAATTTTGCTGAAAATAATTCAAAAACTGTTACAGCAGTACATGGACAGGGAACTGCCAGAAATTCAAACCAGATTCTGAAGAGGGCATGGAACCAGGGATATCACTGCTGATGTCAGATAAATCTTGACTAAAAGCAAAGAATACCAGAAAGAAGTTTACCTGTGTTTTCCTGACTATGCTAAGGTATTCAATGGTGTGGATCACAACAAACTCTGGGTAACATTGCAAATAATGGGAATTCCAGAACACTTCATTGTGTTCATGTTGTACTTGTACATAGACCAAGAGGCAGTTGTTCAAACAGAACAAGGGGATACTGCATGATTTAAAATCAGGAGAGGTATTGTATTGTCAGGGTTGTTTCCTTTCACGATACTTAATCCATCTGTATGATGAGCAAATAATCCAAGAAGCTGGATTATATGAAGAAGAACACAGCTTCAGAATTGGAAGAAGACTCATTGATAACCTACCATATGCAGAAGACACAACCTTGCTTGCTGAAAGTGAAGAAGATTTGAAGCACTTATTGAGGAAGGTCAAAGACTGTAGCCTTCAAAAGTCCTTACAACTGGACTAATAAGCAAGATCATGATACATAGAGAAAAGACTGAAGTTATCAGGGACCTCACAATCAATGCCCATGGAAGCAGCAGTCAAGAAATCAGGTGATGTGTTGCACTGAGCAAATCTGCTCCAAAAGACCTCTTTCAAGTGTTAATGAGCAAAGATGTCACTTTGAAGACTAAGGTGAGCTTACGCCAAGCCATGCCATTTTCAACTGCCTCATATGCTTGTGAAAGCTTGGCAAAGAATACAGAAGACAGAAGAAGAATTGCATTTGAATTGTGGTATTAGTGAACAATATTGAAAATTAAATGGACTGCCAGAAATATGAACAAATCTGTCTTAGAAGAAGTACAGCCAGAATACTCCTTAGAGGCAAGAATGGCCAGACTTTGCGTCACATACTTTGGTCATAATGTCAGAAGGGGCCAGTCCTTGGAGAAGGATATCATGCTTGGTAGAGTGGAGGGTGGGTGAAAAAAGGGAAGATCCTCAATGGCATGGACTAACACAGTGGCTGCAACAATGGGCCCACGCATAGCAATGATTGTGAGGATGGCGCAGGACCAAGCAGTGTTTGGTCTCCTGTGCATAGGGTCACTATGAATCTGAACTGATTCAACAGCACCTAACAACAATAACAAGTTGTCATCTCTCAAAACAGCTTTGGTTCTACTTTCTGTTGTATTGTTTTTAATCTTAGATAAAGATGGCCACCAACTCTAGAGGTTTACATTCTCCCAGTTTAGCAAGCCCAAGAGAAACTAGGTACCTTTATCCCAATAAATGACCAAAAATTTCAATACTGATTCCCATTAGTCTGAGTTGAGTCATCTGACCATCCCCAAATCCACAACAATGACTTTGATTAGCCAGGCTTTGATCATGTACCCAACTCTAGAGTTTGGGCTAGTGGGTAATCATTTCGAAGCTACATGAATTGAGAACAGAGGACAATAAGGTTATTCCTTAAAATAAAATCAAGATGCTTGTCTTAGTTATCTAGTGCTGCCATAACAAAACATACCACAACTGGATGGCATTAAAGACTAGAAATTTGTTTTCTCACAGTTCAGGAGGCTACAAGTTCACATCCAGGGTGTGGTTCTCTATGTCTCTTTATCTCTTTCTCTCATTCAGTTTCTAGTAGCTGGCAATTGTTGAAGTTCCTGGACTTGTAGATGTGTCTGCTGTGTGTGTCTGGCCTTATATGGCATCTTCTCCCTGTGTGCCTCTGTGTCTCTTCTGCTCTTTTTATAACTCAGAAGTGATTAGGTTTCCACCTACACTGATATGACCTTATTAATGGAATAAAGAAAACCCTCTATTTACACACATATTTACAGGTCCCCATTACCAGTTGCTGTCAATTCTGGCTCCCAGCTACCCCATGATTGCAAGTGTGTCAGAGTAGAACTGTGCTCTGTAGGATTTTGAAATTTCTCAGGAGTACATCACCAGGCCTTTCTTCTAAGGCACCTCTGTGTGGAGTGTAACCTCCAACCATTGAATTAGCAGCTGAGCACATCAATAGTTTGCTCCACCCAGAGATGCTCATTACAGGTACTAAACTGAATTGAACTCACTGCTGTCAAGTCGGATCTGACTCATAGCAACCCTTCCTTGGGTTTTCAAGGTGTATCTCTACGGAAGTAGATTACTCAGTCTTCCTTCTGAGGAGTGGCTGGTAGGTTTGAACTGCCAGCCTTCTGGTTAGCGTCAAATGCCTTAGGCATTACGCCACCAGAACTCCCATTTTACAGGTACAGAAGTCAGGATTTCAACACATATTTGGGGGACACTATTTAACCCAAGCAATGTTATTAGCAGAAGAAGAGGAACTGATGCTGAGTAGGCAAATAACAACAGATGTCCACTGAATGTCTTTACAGCCCACTTCATCCGGGATTCCAGAGGTTTAAACACAGACCAATTTTTAAATAACCATTGTGCTATAGAGTCATTTCTGTTAGTAACACTTCTTAAAAAAAAAAAAAAAAGATAAACTTGGCCCACAACCCTTCAATATACCTCAAACATTAGCTTTGTTAAATAGAACATATTTCTGTTTCCTGATTACAGCATGTTTCTATCATCATCCTTATAATAATTTTCACACTTTTTCTCACACTTGAAGTAAAAATTTCAGTGTGAAATTTCTCTCCTGCCTTCAATGTCATTATGTTAGCAGTTTCTCAGTCTTTGTAAGTCTTTTTGGAACACCCTTTTCTCCTAGAGCAGGAAGTATGTGAGCCAAAAATAATCTTTCCCTTCTGCTTAGTGGCTCTCCAGTGAACATTACTGGAAGCCTCAATAAAAGACAGTATTAACAGCCAGGGCACTCCGAGCAGGTACTGCCAGAAGCCGTTTTCTAGATTCCTTTGGATATAAATCTCCCAGATAGGCAGGCGTCTACCTCTTAGGAAGATGTGTTTCCATGGGTTAGCTGGCTTGGCTCTGCCCTTGGCATTGAAAAGAGGCTTCCCAGATGCTGAAAGGATGCACCCTACTCTCAATTCTGCTTCTCACTTGGGAGGAATCAGCCAGGTAGCCCCCACACTTCACCCACCCACCTCCATAAATCTTACTGTGGAGCAGGGGCCAGGAAACAGATCTGTTCTTTATTCAAAGCCTGTGGAGCCAAGAACTCCCAAAGTTCTTGCGTCAGAAACCACTTTCTAGCTCTGCGGGTGTTCTGCCTTGACCCCACCGGGCAAGGGGCCACAGCATCTCTTGGCATTTCCCACCTCCCAGTGGCTCTGGGGGAACAACACTGCACTAGGAGTAAGGAGAGCAGAGTTTGGAACTTGACCTTGCCATGTCCTGTTCACCTCCACAGCATCCTTCCTGAACCTTTTCTGTCCACAGCCCCATTTTCATTTAGCGCTCCAACTGCCCCCACCAACAGTTTATGTGGTGTCTAGGGGGGCCTCTATGCAAGACTGAGCCAATCAGCATGGCTGCATCTCCTTGACTACAGGGACTGCTTAAACATAGGCACTGGTCTAAGAGAGTCCAGTCTGAGTAAGTCAGAACACTTTGCAAGAGCTACTCCAAGAAGCAGGCTGTTTCCTGCTGGACTTGAAGCTGAGCAGATGTAGAGGACCAATTTGTCTCCATTTGCCTGGGACTTTCTGGCTTTAAAACTGAAAATCTCATGTCTGAGGAACTCCCTCAATCCCAGGAAAATCAGAACAGGTGGTTGTTACAGCCATGTGTTACCATGTGAAACCTAGCCACGAAAACAGTGCAAAGGAAAAGGAGTTGAGATGTGGAGGAAATGCCAGCTCCTGGCCACATCTTCAAACCTGTGTCTAGCCTGTTAACCAGAAGCTCCTGGTGGTAGTGATTATTGTTAGTTGCCATAGAGTTGGCTTTGACTCATCCCAACCTTGTTTATAACAGAACAAAAACGTTGCCTGATCCTAGCCATCATCATGATGGTTGGTGGGTTTGAGTCCATTGTTGCAGCTATTGATTACTCCACCTCACTGAGGATCTCCCTCATTTTCTCGGCCCTCTACTTTACTAAACATAATGTCCTCTCTAGTGATTGGTGTTTCCTGATGAAGAGTCCAAAGAGAGTAAAAGTCTCACCATCCTCACTTTTAAGGAACATTCTGGTTGTATTTCTTCTAAGAATGATTTGTTCATTTTCTTGGCAGTCCATAGTATATTCAATATTTTCACCTACACTGTAGATTGAATGTATCAATTCTTCTTGTTCCTTTTTCATTATCCAGAAACCCCTGGAGCCTCTCATTATAAGAGTCACTACATTCTCTCTCTATTTTTTTTTTTTTTTTTCTTTTTTGCTTAAGCCAGCTTAATTTAGATTTCCTACTGCTTGTAAGAGAAAGTCTACTCATTGATATATCAGTTAGGTGTTATCACATAAGCCTCTTAATCTTTCTGATCCTCAATTATTTCATCTGTCTATCTGGAATGATAAGTCATAAAGAATAAATAAGACAACAGTGTCAAGTGTCTATCTCAATGCTTGGCATATCACAATTATTCAGTAAGTTTTGTCCTCTTGCCCATTATAAGCCAGAGAGCATTCACTCGGGAGAGTGAGAGTTGTAACAGAAGTAGAGACAGGCTTGTTCCAAAGCTCATCACACAGAGAAGGAAACTGAGACACAGATGAAAAGTGACTTAGCTCAGGATCAAAATCAAAACTAGGACTAGGTCCACCTAAGTCACCACATCAGGAATCTGAATCTTGTTTTCTCTTCATATCTGAAGTCTTTTGAGGCTAAGAGGAAGAAGATAACTCCTTCACAGCCCAAGGAGATTGCATCGAGACATGACAACTATGGGACATGATGGACAGTGCCAGGAACTTGCCTAGAGCAAGAATTGACCTGAACCAATCTGCCACACGGTACACCTTCAGTGCAGCCCCCTCACGGGCCACCACCAATGAGGTTCTTCTCCTGCTCCAGGGGAAGAACCCTCCCCAAACAAGAGTGACTCTTTCTTCTGAAAGCAGATTTGAGGTAAACATGAATGGTCCACTCTTCTGCCAGCCATTTGTTAATGAAATGTATCAATTACCTGTTGGTAATGGCAAGATTCAAAAACTGCTTTTCTCCTTAGTTTTCTTTTTAGGAAAATTCACTTTCACAATGAAGCTCTCAGCTGTGTTTATAAATGCCTTTCTCAAAGCAAATTATACTAGAAAAAATGAAGAGGAGAGAATGTAATAACCCTGCACCCTGCTGGATCTGTGTTGGGGGCAGGGAGAGGGACCTGCGAGGGCTGCTCCAGTGCTGTGATCCTGCCTGTGCTTCCCCCGTTGGGAGGTGAGCCAGGGTACCAGGAGGCCATGGGGAGGTGGAGACCAGCTGTCCACTAGGCTGATTAGCCCCTATGTCCTCAGCCCCTTCTGTTATAGTCTTCAGGATGGTTTTACTTCAAGCTGACTCGAGAACATAAAAGGAATATTCTTCTTGACTGCCACATAATAGGGAGGGAGACAGTGACAGAATAGCCAAGTGATTCCCCCAGGACTACCGGGCTTCAGCCCAGTTGCTTTAAAAATCTTGGAGGAATGTACAGTATTGACGGGAAGGAATTTTCCTCTCCATAAACAAGCAGTGTAACTGCTGTGTGTACAGTGTTGAAAGGGGGACTGAAGACCTGTGATACACAGATATGTACCTACAAGGCTCTTGAGGGCAGGGACCATGACTATTCTGCTTATCACATGTCACAACACTATGTGACTGGCACATAATCAATGTGAATAAATATTAACTTCATATCTGCATTGTCTAAGGGTGCTTTTCATGATACCTTTCAACCCTACAAGTTTGAACCAATTGACAAGCAAGCAAGAGTCAAATCATGATGCAAACATCAGCTTTGTTGCTGGTAATACTGGGTTGGAGGCCTGAGCCTGAGGTGAAAAGAAACTCCCTTCTAATGACTCACTGGGGGTTCAAGACCACAGTCTCAGGGGACACTAAAGTCAATTGGCATAACATAGACCCCACATAGACAATGTTCTACATTCTACTTTGGTGAGTAGTGACTGGGCTCTTCAAAACTTGCGAGCAGCTATCTAAAGTGCAACTAGTAGTCTCTCCCCGTCTGGAGCAAAGAAAATCGAAGACACAAGGAAATAATCAAGCCAAAGAACTAATGGACCTTGAGAACCCCAGTCTCCCTCCCATTCCCTGAGACCAGAAGAACTAAATAGTACCCAGCGACCACTGCTGACATCTCTGAAAGGGATCACAAAAGGAGGTCCTGGATAGAGTGGGAGGAAAATATGGAACAAAGCACAAAATCATTAAAAAAAAAAAAAAAAGACCAGGCTTACTGGTCTAATAGACTGGTGAAACCCCCAAGACTATGGCCCTTAAACACACATCAATCCTGGAACTGAATCCATCCTGATGGCTCAACTTTCATACGAACGACAGACCTATAAGGTGAAAAATTATACCAGGGAAGTGCACACTCTATAGAAAAATCAACCATACAGGATCAAAAGGGTAGAATTTGCCCAGGGATAAAGCTCAGAAGGCAAAAAGGGATAGGAAGAAACAAAAAGTATGTTTCTTATTCCTGCTGTCGCAGGACTGTGTGTGTTATAGCATTTACCGTAGCTATCCTTTATTCTTGTGTGACCCTCAGTGCCTTTCTTTGCCTTGGTCACATTGTGTTGACCTCTCCCATATTGTGTATTGACTTTCTTTTACCAAAATTAATTCTTGTCTATTATGTACTTATTATTTCTCCCTCCCTTCTCCAGCCTTCCCCCCGCCAATAACCATCAAAGAATGTCTCTTTTTATTTGTAAACTTACTCTTAACTTTTTACAATAGTGGTCTCATACAGTATTTGCCCTTTTGTGATTGACTTATTTCACTCAGCATAATGTCCTTCCGATGCATCCATGTTGTGAGATGTTTCATGGATTCATCATTCATCTTTATCATTGTGGAATATTGCATCCTATGCAGGTATCACAGTTTATTTACCCATTCATTCATTGAGGGTCATTAGATTGTTTCCATCTTTTTGCTACTGTGAATAATGCTGTGAAGCACATGAGTGTGCATATGACTACTCATGTCACTGCTCTTGTTTCTCTAGAATATATACCTAGGAATAAAATTGCCAGATTGTATAGTGCTTCTTCATGTAGTTCCACTTCTCAGATTATTTGTTCAGCATTCCAGTTGGATTAGTATAGTGAAAGGACACAAGCCTGATGCACACCTTTTCTGATTTTAAACCATACAGTACTCCCTTGTTCTGTTCAAACAACTGCCTCTTGATCTATGTACACGTCCTTCATGACCACAATTAAGTGCTCTGGAATTTCAATTCTTTGTATTTACTGATGAAGGTCAAAGACTGCCTTCAATATGGATTACACAGTAACATAAAGAAAACGAAAACCCTCGCAACTGGACTAATTAGCAACATCATGATAAATGGAGAAAAGATTCAAGTTGTCAAGGATTTCATTTTACTTGAATCCACAATCAATGACAGAAGCAGAAGTCAAGAAATCATTGCATTGGGCAGATTTGCTGCAACACACCTCTTTAATATGTTAAAGAACAAAGATATCACTTTTGCACCTGACCTAAGCCATGATATTTTAAATATGCATGTGAATGCTGGACAATGAATAAGAAAGACTAAAGAAGAAATTGAATTATGGTGTTGGTGGCGAATATTGAATCTACTATCGACTGCCAGAACAAACAAATCTGTCTTGGAAGAAGTATAACCAAAATGTTGAATTTCTAGCTAGCTTTTTAGGGAAGCATTGTACCATTTTCCATAGTGGTTGTACCATTCTGCAGTTCCACTAGCAGTGTATAAGAGTTCCACTCTCCCCACAGGTTCATCAGCATTTGTTGTTCTCTATTTTTTTGATAAATGCCATTGTCACCAGGGTGATGTGGTATCTCCTTGTAGTCTTGATTTGCATCTCTAATGGCTTGTGATTTGGAGTATCTTTTCATGTGTTGGTTGTTGTTAGATGCTATCAAGGTCAGTTCCGATTCATAGCGATTCTATGTACAAGAGAACAAAACAGTGCACGGTCTTGTGTTATCCTCACAATTGTTGCTATGTTGAGGCATTGTGCAGCCACTGTCAATCCATCTCATTGAAGGTCTTCTTTCTCACTGACTCTCTACTGTACCAAGTATGATGTCTTTCTCCAGGGACTGATCCCTTCAGAAAACCTGTTCAAAGTACATGAGATGAAGTGTTGCTATCCCCACTTCTAAGGAGAATTCTGGCTATACTTTTTCCAATGCAAATTTGTTTATTCTTCTGGCATTCCATGGTATACTTAATATTCTTCACCAACACCACATTCACAGGCATCAATTCTTCTTTAGTTTGGATTACACCTCAACATAAAGAAAAAAAAAATCCTCACAACTGGACCAATAGACAACATCATAACAAACGGAGAAAATATTCAAGTTGTCAAGGATTTCACCCAGGGAAGCAGCAGTCAAAAAATCAAAAAGTGTGTTGCACTGGGAAAATCCACTGCAAAAGACCTCTTTAACGTGTGAAAAAGCAAAGATGTCACTTTGAGAACTAAGACGTTCTTGACCCAAGCTATGTTATTTTTAATCACCTCAGATGCATGTGAAAGCTTGACAATAAATAAAGAAGACTGAAGAAGAATTCATGTGTTTGTTGTTGTTTTGTTGCTGTTGTTGTTATGTACCGTCAAGTTGGACCCGACTCATAGCAACCCCTCCTTGGGTTTCTAAGGAGATATCACTATGGAAGTGTTAGTCACCTGAATATCTTCTTTAGTAAAGTGTCTGTTCATTTCCTTTGCCCATTTTTTAAATGGATTGTTTACCTTTTTTTGTTGTTGTTGTTGAGGAGTTGAAGTTTCCTATAAATTTTGGAAATCAGACCCTTGGGATATGTCATAGCCAAAAATTTTTCTCAGATGTAGGCTCACTTTTTACTCTTTTGGCAAAGTCTTTTGATGAGCATAGGTACTTAATTTTTAGGAGATTCATGTTATCTAATTTATCTTCTGCTATTTGTGAATTTTTAACTGTATTTGGTACACTATTTATGCTGTGTACTAGGGCCCGAAGCTTTGTCCCTGTTTTTCCTTCCATAATCTTTACAGTTTTAACTTTTACATTTAAGTCTTTGTAATCTTTACAGTTTTAACTTTTACATTTAAGTCTTTGATTCATTTTGAGTTAGTTTTTGTGTATGGTATGAGGTCTGGATCTTGTTTCATTCTTTTCACATCGTTATACAGATTTGCAAACCTCATTTGTTAAGAGACTTTCTCTTCCCCATTTAATGAACTTTGAACTTTTGTCAAATTTTTGTCAGTTTTTTCCTTGTAGGTAGTCCTCACCCTGCTCTGGTATAACCTAATCAACATTTTTTTAAAACTCTATTTCCAAACAGAATAACATCCACAGGTATATTGTTATCACTGTACGGTATCACCAATTCAATTTTCAAGCTATTGAGGTGCCATGCGATGGACATAGGGTTATCTAAGATGTATTCTTTGTGGAAACAGATCACCAGTTCTTTATCCAACAGAGCCGTTGAGTGGGTTTGAACCACTGACCTTTCAGTTAGCTTCCAAGCACTTAAACATTGCACCACTGGGGCTCCTTATCCACAAGTATAGAGGTTAGGACTCCAATACATATTTTAGAGGGTTGCAATTTAATCCATAACACCCATTATCTAACTCTAATACATCTTTAAAGTACTCTAAGGCCATCCTCTTCATATTCTTCATGGCTTTTCAGATGCAAAGGCAAGATCAAACCTCCATCTGCCATGCACCTGTCACTTGTCATGTGACTTTGGCCATGTGTTTCTCCCCATCTGTAGTGTGGGGGTTAGTGATATTTTCCTCACTGTGTAGCTCTCTGGCTTAAAGGAGGCTATGTGCATAAGCCTAAGCAGACACTGGAGTCTAGTAAATTCCCAGGAAAAGTAACTTCTGCAATTTATAAACCAAATCTATTACATTTTTAAACCACCAACAAAGAGGAAGTCATGTTCAACATTGAGATTCTGACATTTATTGTCTATAAAATCACCCTGCCTGTCAGTCCTTCCTAGTAGCTGTTTACTATCATGGGAGCTCTGGTAGCATAGTGGCTAAGGCACTTGACTGCTAACCAGACGGCTGGCGGTTCAAACCCACTAGCCACTCCTCGGAAGGAAGGTTGGGCAATCCTACTTCCGTAGTGATACTGCCTCGGAAACCCAAGGAGGGGTCGCTATGAGTCAGGTCTGACTCGACGGCACATAACAACAACAACAACAACATCATGGGATGAGACTACTATTGGGAATAGCATGAATATTCACACTGTCATTCCCAGTTTGCTATTTATCTTCAAAGTTTTCTCTACACCAGAGAATAGAATGCATTTCACTTCATTCCATCTGTGTACGAACAATTTTTGAGAGATTAATTAAATTTAAAAGGAAATAATTATTTTATAAAACTCTCAAAAATACAAGATATATTCCCAAATATGTATGTCATTAGTTGAAACATGAGATTATAGGGAGGTCTGATGGCACAGTGCCTAAGGCAATTACCTGCTAACTCCTCAGAAGGAAGACTGGGCAATCTATTTCCGTAGAGATACTGCCTAGGAAACTCAAGGAGGGGTCGCTATGAGTCAGAACCGACTAGACAGCAGTAAGTTTGGTTTTTGGTTTTCTGGTAGTAAGCAAATTAGTAATACAGACAAGATGTCAGGGGAAGAGCTTTCACTTCAAAATACTTTTAGGATATTTAAAGCAGTAGTAAGATCTAAGTGCTAATTATAGTGGTTGTTAATCTTTGTATGAAAGCAGGTCCAGAGACTTTATGTTTGATAAGTTTTCATCATTTTAGTATAAGAATCTGAGTAATAGAGCTGAGGAAGCTATTGTACTGAGGAACATGTACTTGTTTTGTGATCTAAGACCCATGTTTGGGAACCCACTAACATTGCAATGCCCATAGTCTCAGTTTTCTCATCTGTATAATGGAAATAATACCTCATTTTGGAGTTGTTATTAAAAAATAAGAAGAAGATATGTCATGAACCTCAACATTTCCTGATTTAAATAATAATCATTTAATAACACTTCTAATTCATACTCCATTCAATATTAGATTCTAATTCATATTCCATTCAATTCAATGGTAGATTTTTTCACACCAATGATGTCAATGAAAAAGTTTTATAAGACACATCATAATGATGTAGACAACTTTTCTAGTAAAATGTTGGAAAAGTATATATTCACATGAAAAAAATATTTTATTGAAATATTTTGGGACATGGTTAGCTATTTAATTTCTCTCTTAAAAAGAATGTTCCCAATGTAATATAAAAAATAGTTCCCTTGATAACTGTAAACACTGGAACCCAAGCTATTTTTCTTATGGAGGATAAATTCCTGCCAATAACCCTGACAGTCTTAAATACAGAAAGTCTGAAAAATTCAGGCTAATAATGTTTCACATTTCTTTTTTTTTTTTCTGTTCTTTTATATTATAATAGGGTTTGAGGGAAGGTAATCAGACATAAAACATATCATCCTGAGGATTTACAGTAAAAAAAATTCTTGTTACCCAGTTTCAAAGACCTGCTTATTCTGAGTACTTAAGAGTCTGTAAAAAGACATAACAAAAACAAGTAAGACATCCTGTGTGGTTGCCAGTTGCAAATGCTCACACAACAATAAGACAATGGAATTTTTAGATGAACCAAATGTGTTTTTTGGCAGAACTATTTCTCCACCTCATGTGAAAATATGTTTAATGCTATTGACCAAGATGGTTTTCCTTTGTCTTCGCACTCTCATAAGACTGAATGGTAACCAGGGTTTCACAATTTGCCCAGCAGGATTTTGAGAGAGTGATATTCTCTGCAGGCAAACTGGTGTTCAGCAGTCTTGTTTTCATAATTCTGATATGGTTGTCCTATGAGAACTCAACGGAGCAGAGTTAAAGCCAGATGGAAAATCACAGATTCAGTAACACAAATATCCATTGTCTCAGGGGAATAAAAGATGCTAGGGCACTCTGCTCATGTAGTGGTTAAGGCATTTGACTGCTAACCAAAAGGTCGGTGGTTCGAACCCATCAGCCGCTCCTTCAAAGAAAGAAGAGACAGTTTGCTTCCATAAAGATTTACAGCCTTGGAAACCCAATGAGGGTCGCTATGATTTAAAATCAACTCGATGACAGTGAGTTTGAGTTTGTTTTTTGATTTTTTTTTTTTTTTTGGTTTTCTGAGGGCACTAGTAAGGAGCCCTGGTGGCACAATGGATAAACATTCAGTTGCCAATCAAGAGCTTGGCTGTTCTAACCCACCAGCTTCTCTATGGGAGAAAGATGTGGCAGTCTGCTTCCACTAAAATTTATAGGCTGGATACCATGTGGGCCAATTCTACTCTGTCCAGTAGGGCTGCTATGTGTTAGAATCAACTAGATGGTTTGGGGCTTGTTGTTGTCAGGTGCTGGTGAGTTGGCTGCAACTCATAGCAATCCAAGGAACCACAGAAAGAAACACGTCCTGGTCCTGCACCATTCTCGCAATCATTGTTATGCTTTCGCCCAATGTCACAACCACTGTGTGAGTCCATCTTGTTGAGGGTCATCTTCTTTTTCACTGAACCTGTCCTTTACCAAGCAGGTTGTCCTTCTCTGGAAATAGGCCCCTTCTGATAACATGACCCAAGTATGAGAGACAAAATCTGGCCATTCTCACTTCTAAGAAGCGTTCCAGCTGCACTTCTTCTTAGACAGATTTGTTAGTTCTTCTGACAGTCCACAGTTCATTCAATATTCTTCACCCACACCATAATTCAAATGCAACAATTCTTCTTTGTTCTTCGTTATTCATTAGCCAGCTTTCACATGTGTATGAAGCAGTTGAAAATACCATGGTTTGAATCACATGCACCATAGTCTTCAAAATGACATCTTTGTGCATTAACATTTTAAAATGGTCTTTTGCACCAGATTTGCCCAGTGCAATACATCATTTGATTTCTTGACTGCTGCTTTCATGGGTGTTCATTGTGGATCCCAGTAAAATGAAATCCTGGACAACTTCAATCTTTTCTGCACTTATCATGATGTTGCTTATTGGTCCATCTGTGAGGATTTTTGCTTTCTTTATGTTGAAGTATAATCCATACTGAAGGCTGTGATCTTCATCAGTAAATGCTTCAATTCTTCTTCAGTGTCAGCAAGCAAGGTTGTTCTAACTGCATGTGGCAGGTTGTTATGAGTCTCCCTCCAATCCTGATGCCACATTCTTCTTTATACAATCCAGCTTCTTGAATTATTTGCTCAGCATACAGATAGAATAAGTATAGTGAAAGGCTACAACCTTGACTCGTGCCCTTCCTGATTTTAAACCATGCAGTATCCCCTTGTTCTAGTTGAACAACTACTCTTGGTCTATGTACAGGTTCTGCATGAGCACAATTAAGTGCTCTGGAATTCCCATTTTTTGCAATGTTATCCAAAACTTTTTATGATCTAAATGGTCAAATGCCTTTGCATAGTCAATAAAACACAGATAAACATCTTTCTGGTATTTTTTGCTTTCATCCAAGATGCATTTGACATCAACAATGATATACCTTGTTCCACATCCTCTTCTGAATCCAGGTTACATTTCTGTTGAAGTTCCCTGTCAACATATTGCTGCAACTGTTTTGAATTATTTTCAGCAAAATTTTACTTGCATTTGATATAATGATATTGTTCAATAATTTCTGAATTCTGTTGAATCACCTTTTTTGGGGATGGGCACAAATACAGATCTATTCCAGTCAATTACTGGAGCTTCATTTTTTACCAGTTCCTTCAATGCAGCTTGGACTTCTTTCTTGAATGCCATGGATTCTTTATCATATGGTATGTCCTGAAATGGTTGAAAATCAACAAATTCTTTTTGGTATAGTGACTGTGTGTATTCTTTCTTTCTTTTGATACTTCCTGCATCATTCAACATTTTGCCCACAGAATCCTTCAATATTGCAACTCAAGGCTTGATTTTTTTCTTCAGTTCTTTCAGCTTGAAAAATGTCACGTGTGTTCTCTTTTGATTTTCTAACTCCAAGTTTTTGCACTTTTCATCTTAATACTTTTTCTTCTCAAGTTGCCATTTGAAATATTCTGTTCAACTCTTTTACTTCATTATTTCTTCTATTTGCTTTAGCCACTCTCCATTCAAGTGCAAGGTTCAGAGAGTCTTCTGACATCTGTTTTGATCTTTTCTTTCTTTCCTGTCTTTTTAATGATTTTTTTTCTCTTCACGTATAATATCCTTGATGTCATCCCACATCTCATCTAGTCTTCGGTCACTCATGTTCAATGCATCTAATCTGCTGTTCAGATGGTTTCTAAACTCAGTTGTGACACACTCAAGTTTTATGATTTTGAGTTTTGTTCCACATTTTCCTCACACTCTATCCAGGATCTCCAATTTTGATCCCTTTCTGAGTGATTGGCATTGGTAGCCAGGCACCATCTAGTTCTTCTGCTCTCTGGGTCATATATATAGTCTAAAGTTCTCATGGTCCTTTTGTCCTTTGGACTGACTGTTTCGATGTATCTTTGATTCTCTTCATTCTTTGCTCTGGACAAGGAGAGACCAATAGTTGCATCTTAGATGGGTGCTCACGAGCTTTTAAGACCCCAGTCTCTACTCTCCAAAGATGTAGAACAATATTTTTATATACCATGTTGTCCAATTAAGCTTGATGTCCCCAGAGACCATGGTCCCTAGCCCACAGGCCCAGCAACTCATTCCTTCAAGGTTCTTAGTTGTGGCTAAGACGTTATCCTAACTTTGCCTCCTGTTACCTTTAAACTGCATATAAACAATTTTTATAGCACATACAACTATATACATAGGAATATTGTCTGCCAAGTGTGTGATTTAGTACCTAAGGCACTTGAATGCTAACCAGTCACTCCCCGGAAAGAAGACTGGGCAATCTACTTCCACAGAGATACTCCCTCAGAAACCCAAGGAGGGGTCGCTATGAGAAAAATAGACAACAGTGAGTTTGGTAGTTTTTTCTGTTTAGGAGTATTTTCTTATTAGCCTATCCATACCTGATCTTCTAATGTGTCTATCTGTTTATCCACCCATAGATTAATATTTGCTGTTACTGATAATGCAGTATTGTGTATGCAATAGTATTTGCCTTTATTGTCTGTACATCTTGTGCACCTCTCCATGTCTTCCTTTTCCTTTGTGATATTGTGCTAGTCACCCACTTTTGTTATCTTGATTTTCCCTTCACCTATATGAAATATCCTTGTAGGCGTATGGATATTATCCTATCACTGACAGCATTGTACTTCAGGACAGATCTTGAAACATGCTTTGTGAGGATGAATGCCACGCCA
>NW_006921589.1:5632119-5641581 GCF_000298275.1 Orycteropus afer afer
CAGAGAATGCTGAAAGTACCATGGGCTGCTAAAAGAACTAACAGATCTGTCCTGGAGGAAGTGCAGCCAGAATGCTC
This sequence comes from Orycteropus afer afer, assembly GCF_000298275.1. Lineage (NCBI taxonomy): Eukaryota > Metazoa > Chordata > Mammalia > Tubulidentata > Orycteropodidae > Orycteropus > Orycteropus afer. The sequence continues at coordinate 5,632,197 of NW_006921589.1, forward strand.
CTTGGAAGCAAGAATGGCCAGAGTTCGTCTCACCTATTTTGGTCATGTTGTCAGAAGGGACCATTCCCTGGAGAAGAATGTCATGCTTGGTAGGGTGGAGGATCGATGAAAGAGGGGGAGGCCTTCAATGAGATGGATTGATACGGTGGCTGCGATTATGAGATCAGGTATAGCATGGATTGTGGGGCTGGCGTGGGATCGGGCAGTGTTTCGTTCTGCTGTGCATGGGGTCGCTATGAGTTGGAAACGACTTGACAGCACTTAACAACAACAACAACATATGAAATATGTCTCTTAACTATCCATCTATTTTCCCTTCTTTTCCCTCCCCTCCCATCCCTGGCAACCAACAAAGAAAATTTCCTTCCCTGTATAAGGTTTACTGTGTATTTTTTTTCTTCCAAAAATATTATCTTAAAATTTTCATCCTGGGATTGACACAAAGTACACATGAATCTGGCACTTATTTTTGTAATTCACACATCTCTAAACTTCAACTTTGGCTCTGATTGTGCCTACCATGGTCAGCATTAACACCAGCAAAAAAGGACATAGGTCTTATCAGTCTTCTTACCTGTCTTCTTACCTATAAGATGGGAAGCCTCTCAAGGAAATGCAACTCAGTAAAATGAACTGGATCTGCCAGACGGGTACTTGATGCCAGGAAGTGAGTTCGATCTTAGAAGGAAAAATCATTTCATTAGTTAATGATATCTCTTCTTTCTGAGCCAGATACATTTGAGGTTACTGGCAGTTTTCCTTCAAGGCAATCTTTCACAATCTTCATAACACAGTATATTTTTTTCTTATTTCTAACTTAGGGTACCAGGCTATGGATTTCATCTCTCTGGATCTATTTCCTCATTGGCAAAATGTGAAGATATTAGGAAAAGTGGTCTGTGCAGCCTCCTCTTGGGCTAATGTTCTAGTACTGAAAATTAATGTCCAAATTGTGTTCCTTTAATAAACGGATAAATGTAGATTTATTATCTATTTAGGGCCTGCAGTCCTTTTTCTTTGTAAGTAACATACCTGGTGATACTGAGATTTATGTAAGACTGGATCTGGTGGCATAGTTCCTAGGGCATTTGACTGCTAACCAGAAGGCTAGCAGTTCAAACCCACCAACCACTCCTCGGGAGGAAAACTGAGCAATCTATTTCAGTGGAGATACCACATCAGAAACCCAAGGAGTGTCGCTTTGAGTCAAATCCACTTGACGGCAGTGAGTTTGTTTGTTTGTTTGGATCAAAACTCCAATTTTAGGTCCTATACAAATTCAAACTCACCTTTCATAATTTAAAGGGCCCTGGTGGTGCTGTGATTAAGCACTTGGCTGCTAACCAAAAGTCAGTGCTTCAAACTCACCAGCCATTCTGTAGGAGAAAGACATGGCAGTCTGCTTCCATGAAGATTACAGCTTTGGAAACCCTATGGGGCAGTTCTACCCTGTCCTATAAGGTTGCTGAGTTGGAATCTATGGCAAAGGGTTGCATAATTTATGCAGACTCCTGTGGGAATGTTTTGTCTCATGAAAATTTCTGGCCTTTACCTTGGCTTTTCAGTTGATGGACCATATTGCGATGTCATATCTGTCTTCTATGGACCCAAATGTAAAACTCAACCCTTTTTTCATTTCCTTAGGGAGCTCTGGTGGTGTAGAGCCTAAGACATTTGACCACTAACCAGAAGGCTGGTGGTTCAAATCCACCAGCCACTACTAGGAAGGAAGGTTGGGCAATCTACTTCCATAGTGATACCCCCTTGGAAACCCAAGGAAGGTCACTATGAGCCAGATCTGACCTCATGGCAGTGAGTTTGGTTTTTTAGTTTGCAGTTTCATTTTAAAAAAATAATGCAGAGGGGTTAAAATTACTACAGACTTGAAAAACAATTCAGGGAACATAGTACCACCTTCCCTCTGCCAGTTTGTTATACTATTATGGCTTGTGTATTATAGTGAAACTGGAAGCTATACGAGTGGCATTTCAAATACCAGCAGGGTCACCCATGGTTGACAGATTTCAGTCGAACTTCCAAACTAAGGCAAATCAAGACAGAAAGGCCCGGTGATACACTTCTGAAAATTAACCAATGAAAATCTTATGACTCACAGTAGAACACTGTCCAACTCACTTACTTTGAACACATTCATCAGGAAAGATCAATCACTGGACAAGGACATCATGTTCAGGGAAGTAATGGGGCCAATGAGGGCGAAGGAGACCTTCAATAAGAGGGACTTTCACAATGGCTACAGTGTTACAATGGGCTTGAATATGATATTGATCTTGAAGACGAAAATGACTGGGCAACATTTAATTCTGTTCTATATAAAGTTGCCATGAATTGTAGTCCACTCACCTGCAGCTATCTACTACTGCTACTACAGGCAACATAAATATCAAGATAAACAGCCCATTTAAAAATTAGACATGCCCACTCAAAACCTATTTTAAACATAAAGAAAATGAAAATCCTCATAGCTGGACCAATAAGCAGCATCATGATAAATGGAGAAAAGAATGAGTTGTCAAAGATGGCATATTACTTGCATCAACACCAATGGAAGCAGCAGTCAAGAAATCAGGTGACGTGTTGCACTGGACAAATCTGATGCAAAAGACCTCTTTCAAGTGCTGAAGAGCAAAGATGTCTCTTTGAAGACTAAGGTGTGCCTAACCCAAGCCATGGTGTTTTCACTAACCTCATATGCATATGAGACCTAGACAATGAATAAGGAAGACCAAAAAAGTGTTGATGCTTTTCAGTTGTGGTGTTGCCAAAGAACACTGAAAGTACCATGGACTGCCAGAAGAACAAACAAATCTGTCTTGGAAGAAGTGCAGCCAGAATGTTCCTTGGAAGCAAAAATGGCCAGACTTCATCTCACCTACTTCGGTCATGTTGTCAGAATGGAGCATTCTCTGGAGAAGGATATCATGCTGGGTAAAGTGGAGGGTGAATGAAAAAGGGGAAGACCCTCAAAGAGATGGATTAACACCATAGCTGCAACAAGGGGTTAAGTATAGCAAGGATTGTGAGGCTGGCACAGGACCACGCAATGTTTCATTCTGTTGTGTGTAGGATTGCTATGAGTCAGAGCCAATCTGATGGCACCTGACAACAACAACTCCAAACCTATGTAAGCATTAGGCTACATCCTCACTGGGCATCTCCACTGGCCAGTTCACCCTTGTAGTACCCAGCTCAATTGTTCCTCCAGGAGCAAAACTATTATTATTTTACTGTTTTGAGCACTTCAACTCTCTCTTTTTTGCTGTGGTTCTCTTTTATTGACCTTAGACTATTTCCTGTCTCCTATCTCAAATGTCTCAGTAGATTGTTTTTGTAAACAAAGACTATTCTCTCCCTAAGAAGAATTCAGGGCCCAATTGTTACGAAAATATATTTTTCACACCCACCCTCCCAATACACATAGAGGTAATGGCAGCCACGCTGCCATATTAAGACCTATCACATTTCTGTAGCTCCCACACACATTCCAAGAAGCTCTCACCAACTGGTCCCTGGCCAAACACTCAGCATCAAAGACATGAGTGAAAGTTCTAACAAGCCAGAAAAAAGTTGATGCTCCTCTCCATGGAAAACAGTATTGGCCTTCAACAGTGTCAGCCACAATTGGTGAGCCACGGCCCACTCACGAGCTCAAGACTTTGTGCTAAAAAGTTGTAGAGTGTTAACAAATTAAAGACCATATTCACAACCATTCAACTATTTTCAGCAGTTGAAGTTATACTTGAAATTCATTTTTGTGGCTCTTTCTGTACATTTCTGAAGTATCAGGTAGCACTTGATCATCCTGGGAACCATCACTGGTCAACTTATTACTATTTTAGTCACTTATTTATCACCAGAAATGAGTCAGGGTTAGAGAATGCATGTCAACTTTTTAATCTTATTTTCCACAATATTTTCCACAAATGAAAGAGGCATGTTTGATTTTTATTCTTTTCATCATTATCTAGCTTTAAATGTTCCTAAATGAAATATACTTGATTTTGTTAATTTACTATTTCTTCTTAATTTTTTATTAATATTGGCTTTTGATGTCAACATTCACTCAAGTCTGATTCTTGGTAAAATTTTATAAGTACTCTCTGGAAATAAATAAACACTTACTAATAAAAAACAAATAATGTTTAAATGCAATTTAAATAAATAGGCTTCAAACTCACTGCCATCAGGTTGAATCTAACACGTAGTAACCCCTCCTTGGGTTTCCAAGGCAACAACTCTATGGAAGTAGATAGCCTAATCTTCCTTCTAAGGAGTGGTGGTGGGATACCAATTTTCAGAATGTGTTTGGACAGGAATGTAGATAAAATTGATATTTTGTGACATTTTAGACTTTTGATTATAGAACTAAACAAAAATTTATATTTTAGTACTTCCTATTTAGTACCTGAGGCACTTGACTGCTAACCAGAAGGCTGGTGCTTCAAACCCACCAGCCACTCCTCGGAAGGATGATGGGGCAATCTACTTCCATAGTGATACTGCCTCAGAAACCCAAGGAGGGGTTGCTATGAATCAGGTCCAACTCGACGGCACATAACAACAACAACAAATTTGACTTATGTATGTTTAATTGTTCAATATTTGGATGCATTTTAGTTTTTAACATTCTTAAAAATGCAGTCAATCTGAAAACTTTAAAAAGCCAATGTTTCTCAATGGAAGACAGACATAGAGTAATCTCTCACAGACATCCCGACACTGTGGGAGAGAGATCCAATAGATCTACCACCTCAGGACCATAGTACTGGGGGACACCAGACTCAATTGGCACAACAAATACATAAAAGCCTTGGTCCACATCCTACATTGGTGAGTAGTGACTGGGGTCTTAAAAGCTTTCAAACAGCCATCTAAGATGCAGCTAATGGTCTCCTAGTGTCAGAAGTGAAGAAGAATGAAAAAAAAGGGGGGGGGCTTTTAGAAGCAATCAGCCCTAGGACACAATGGCCCTCAAAACCAGAAGAACTAGATGGTGCCTGGCTACCAATGCCAACCACTGAGGAAAGGATCAAATCTGGAGATCATGGATAGAGTGGGAGGGAAAACATGGAACATAATCCAAAAACTCAATAATGACCAGAATCCTCTCTCTCTTCCTCTTCCTCCTTTTCCTCTTCCTCTCTCTTCTTCCTCTCCTTCTCTTCTTCCCTTCTTCCTCTTTCTTTCTTCTTCTCTTCCTCCTCTTCTTCTGTCCTTCCTCAGTGCAGGCACCCTTTCACCTCTTTAATAAAATCTCCTGCTGGGTACCCTGGTGTGTGGCATGGTTGTTGAGTGCCGATGGAGCTCTAACATTGGTGTCAGAAGTGGGATTGCTGGTGCCCCCAATTCCTCATCGGAGGGTCCAGAACCTCCCATTCTTCCGGTACTCCGACCTGTCCCCCCGCACCCGCGACCATCTTCCCTGGTGCCTTCCCAGCAAACAACACCGGCAAATCATCACCTTCGCCCTGGCCTGGGTAAGTCCTCTAACGACAGCTCAGATATCTGAGTCCTAAGTCCTGGTGACTAGAAAAACAAGACTCCACTCCAGAGCTCAAACCAGGTACTAGCTTTTGTGTCTCTCCACTGTGAGTCGAGGACTCACCAGGACAAGTCCGGGACTTGCCCGTTCTGCCCCCACCCACTGCAGGGATGCCTCAGAAGGTGGTGTGGCCCCCATTTTCAAGCCCTCTCCCCATGGTGGGACACCTCCATGAGGAGCCTAGGCTTCCATACTTAGGACCGGGTCATAAGCTGGGGCACGTGGTCTGTACCTTGAGAGATGTCTTAAGTTATAGGCACTGCCCTTTGTCTTGCTTTTGGTCACCATGGGCTCTGGATCCTCTATACCAGCAGACTCTCCCCTGGGGTGTTTGTTACGGAACCTTGAAGGCTTAGATTTAAAGCCCAAGCATCTCATACGTCTGTCCACTCAAATTTGGCCCCAATATAAATTGGACAACCAAAACGTTTGGCTGCCTAATGGCTCACTTGAATCTGGTCTAATTCGAGACCTGTATAACTTTTGTGAGTGCCAAGGAAAATGGTCAGACATTCCCTACATTCAAGGCTTTTCTTATCTCCATAGTCAGCCTTCCCTCTGCTCGCTAGCTGATCAACAATCCCCTCCCCCAAAGCTGCTAGTAGCCCAATCTCTTTCCACCCCAGCGCCCCTCCCCTTTGAGTCTGTCAGCCATCTTGATCTGGCAGATGATCCTCTTCCTTATCAGGGAGAGCCACAAGCAGCTCCACCCTAGGCTCTAGTTCTTCACTCATCCCCCCCAAGCTCACAAGAGCCTCCCACTCTCTCCACTCCTTCTCCTCCCTCCACCCCTCCCTGCGTGCCAACTCCACCCATCACTCTCTCCAAGGCCCATAAGTCATCTGACCCTGAAGTTTCTGTCTGCCTACATGATGGCGCCCTTGCGAGAAGTTGCCGGAGCTGAGGGAATTGTTCAAGTCCATACCCCTTTCCAATGGCTGAGCTGGCTCTCATTCAGTCTAGGCTTGGATCTTTCACTTCCGACTCTGCAACCTTTATCAAACAGTTTCAATTCCTGACACAATCATACCAGCTAACCTATCATGATATTTTTGTTGTCCTAACCAATTCACTTACCCCTGAGGAGAACAAAAGAGTGCTGGAGCAGGCCTGTGCCCATGCAGATCAAGAACACCTCACAAACAATCATCACCCAGCAGGCACAGACGCTGGCCCTGATCAAGACCCAAAGTGGGACTACAATACTCAGGCAGGTACCGACGCCAGAAACAGGTATGTTAGCTGCCTACGCCATGGCCTATGCCAAGCAGCCATGAAGGCTGTCAATTATGATAAACTAAATGAAATTATTCAGGATAAAAACAAAAATCCATCCACCTTCCTTCAGGGACTGATTGAAAGCCTTCGGCAATATACTAATCTAGATCCGGAGTCTGCCGATGGCCAGAGACTAGTTATGAAGCACTTTTTTCCTTAAGCCAACCCCAACATTAAGTTTAAGCTAAAAAACTAGAAAGGGGTCCCCTTACTCCCAAGGCAGAAACTCTCGCAATTGCGTTTAAAGCCTATAATGGCCGAGATAAGAGCCAAACAAAAATACCAATTGTTGGCACAGGCCATCAATCCCACCATGCCATGGCGCCTCAATGGGGGACCCTCCAACCCTCCGGGACCCTGCTTCCGATGTGATCAACAAGGCCATTGGGCTAGTGCATGCCCAAACCCCAAACCTCCCACGAGGCCCTGCCCCAAATACAAACAAAAGGGACATGGGATTTCGACTGCCCCCTGGTGTCCACCCACCATCGGGTCGCCGGCCCCCCCACTACCTCAAACGATCTTATCGGTCTGGTGGCAGAAGACCTGCAAGGAGGCCCTGGCTTGTTTGGCCCAACGCAGATTACCACACAGGAGCCCAGGGTAACCTTCACCGTGGCAGGTAGGATGATCGCCTTTTTTGATGGACACTGGCACCAGTTTTTCTGCTTTATGAGAGTACTGGGGACCCTCCTCCCTGTCTCAGACCTCTGTTGTTGGGGTAGAAGGTCAATCACATCGCCCCCTACAAACTCCCCTCCTATCATGTACAATTGGTAATTTTTCATTTTTACATTCCTTTTTGGTCCTCCCTTCCTGTCCTGTTCCCCTGCTGGGTCGAGATATTTTATTCAAAATTGGCACTTCCATCAAATTTTCACTTCCAGATCCCTCCAGCACTCCGACATCCTCCCTCTGTCTTTTACTTTCACAGGCCGTCCAGTCCCAGGCCCCCTTCCCCCAATGGCCTATTGACCCTACCCTAGTTGACCCTAAAGTGTGGGACATCCACTCACCTTCGATAGCCAAGTGCTCCCCTGTTAAAATCCTTCTCAAAGACCCTTCCCAATTTCCAGCCCAAACTCAGTATCCCTTGCCACACTCTAGTCTTTTGGGGTCACTGCCAATTGTTACAGACCTGCTCAACAAGGGCTTCCTACGACCAACTAACTCTCCTTACCTAAATCCTCATCAACTCTCTCTTCACAGACACCACTTAGCGTCCTCTGTCTGATCCTCATTATTGCACTTGGCCTCATACTTGGGTTAGGCCTAGCTACCACAACTCCAAAGGACTGGACCACCAGACACTTATAATCCAGGCCCCACTCTGTTTCCAGCGCAACATAACAAGCCCCACATTGGGACATCTCTCGCCTAAATTATGCAACTACACTATACAACTGCAGCATCCAACGGATCACGATTTTTACACAGTTACCCAAAATGCTCCCTTTATTAAGCCTGTAAGATTTACAGGCCCTCCCAAGATCAGTAGTCAGGGACTTCTCAACAAAAATTCAGGATTCTGTAACGGCCGACATAATCCATGTGTGACCATGTATCCATGGACCCCTTGTAACACACCCCCTCCTGTTACTGAATGCCTTCTCATACCCTCCACCAATCTTTCCTCTGAATGGCTCCTTGTTGACACCAAACGGTTCTTTGTCCATTGGGAAAATAAAACAATTACAACACACCCATCCACTTCTTGGAGACCTTTTCAAACACTAACTGGTGCTGCTATGGCAGGAACTCTAGGAGTCTGGGAGGCAGAAAACAATAAAATCACCCACCTTTTCAGTATCCACAATCAATTTTGCATAACTAGTCAAGGTGTTTTTTTCCTCTGTGGTCCTCTACTTACCTGTGCCTCCCTACCAACTGGACTGGAACCTGAACACTAGTCTATCTCAGCCCAGCCATTGACATTGCTCCAGATGACCAGCCCTTACCTGTACCAGTTGTGACTAGAATAAGACAACCCAGAGCAATTCAACTAATACCCTTACTAATTGGTCTAGGTATCTCTACCGCAGTGGGAACAGGAGTAGGAGGCCTAGCCACGTCACTGACTTATTTCCACCAAGTTTCTAAAGAACTGTCTGACAGCCTAAAAGACATTGCGAAGTTGATCACGACTTTGCAAGATCAACTCAATTCCCTTGTGGTGGTCACTCTTCAGAACAGGAGAGGATTAGACTTACTAACAGCAGAAAAGGGAGGTCTTTGCCTATTTCTGGGAGAAGAATGTTGTTTCTATATAAATCAGTCAGGTATAGTACAAGGTGCAGCCAAAAGACTCATCGAGAGGACAACTAATATAGATCAACGTCTATCCACTAACAATGGTCCAACTTTTTCTTCCCTTCTTTCGGACTCCCTATCCTGGCTCCTACCTTTCTTGGGCCCCCTAATCTCCATTGTGTTGATTGCTACCATCGCTCCCTGTGTTCTCTGTTTCATTCAATCACAGGTCTGCCAGATATCTACCCAAATTTTGCGACAGACAGCAAACCAAATGATCCTTCAAGCCAAAGA
>NW_006921589.1:5641991-5645290 GCF_000298275.1 Orycteropus afer afer
TGCAAGGCGTGAATTTTAAAAGGCAACATAGCCTCTGATAGGTTAAGACCTCTTCCCCTAACTCTGATGTACAACCTCCTAACCCCAGGTCTATATAAGACCACCCTCTCCCCTGCTCTCTCTCTCTCTTCCTCTTCCTCCTTTTCCTCTTCCTCTCTCTTCTTCCTCTCCTTCTCTTCCTCCCTTCTTCCTCTTTCTTTCTTCTTCTCTTCCTCCTCTTCTTCTGTCCTTCCTCAGTGCAGGCGCCCTTTCGCCTCTTTAATAAAATCTCCTGTTGGGTAAAATAAATAAATAAATAAATGACTCGAATTACTGGTCAGGTGAAATCTGGTAAGACTCCCAATACTTTGGCCCTGGAATAAAACTCACCCCCAGGGGCAGGCTCTCAGCCCAATAGTTAACAAGATGTACATGTAGACCCCTCAACCCAGGATGCCACACCCACATACTCTGTGGTAATACATCCCTTAGAGCAATAGACCATGGGACACCAGAGGACCAACATTCAAATTGAGGAAACGCAGGACAAAGAGGAGTGCATAATTATGAGGGGCACAGGGAAAGAGTTGCAGGGTAGGGAGGGGAGGAGCCTGGGTTAGGGTTGAACATGGTGAATGGGGAATGAAACTAAATGTATGCACTACGTTGAATGTAAAACAAGCTCTTAAAATAAATAAATAAATAAAAGCCAGTGTTTCTGAAGGCAAAAAAAAAAAAAAATGACCTATATTCTTCTTCTTTGTTGTTGTTCTATGTGCCATTGAGTCGTCTCCAATTCATAGTGACCTTAAGTATCTTAACTTCTTAAGTATCTTCAATTTAAATAGATTTACATTTTTCTGACATTTATTTTCTTGTTTTGTGGACAAGACTTTAATTAAAGCCAGAAGGTCATTAGAGTCATAAGACAAACAGGGAAGTCCAAAAAAATGGTCAGGGCCCTAATTAAAAAACATAATGAGGATTTTCACAAAGTTGAAGTAGTGAAACTTAACCATTCTTCTCCTCCTCTGCTTTCATGGCTTTTTTGCATGCTCAGGCTACCCCAAAAGCAATGGTGCCAAACAACCCCAAGCCCCTGTACCTTACATAAAACCTCCATCTCACAGGGAAAAGGCTCTGAACATTTCTAAGCATCTCCTAGTGCAAAACAGGAAACAAAGATTCTTGTTCACTGATTTGTTTGTTTGTGAGATCAGCCCAGTAGTACCAGGCAGAGTTCTAGAAGCTACTAGTTACAATGTCTCACAGTTGATAGCTAACACCAAACCCTCCAAGAAATGCACATCACTTGTTTGACCAGCTTGCATGAAAATGCTCAACACTGTGTTTGAAAAGTAATTGTAGTAGTAACCTCATTACATCAGGCCACGTCACACAGAGATAACTCTGATGTCAAATAGTATTAAATTCTAAAAATTTTATTGCAGAATGATAAATTTACAGATGTTGATGGGTGGTAATGCAAGATGGAAGTGTTTGAGATTGGACTGGGTTTTGAAATAATTGAAAGTGAGATACATACATATAATGCAACACTGCTCAGCCAATAGGACAAACAAAGTCTTCATACATGCTACAGTATGGATGGCGCTTGAAGACATTAGGCTGAGTGAAATAAGTCAATCACAAAAGGACAAATATTATATGACCTCCTTCATAGAAAAAAAAGAAAATGTATAGAGATCAAAATTTATTAGTGGTGACCAGGGGTGGGAGGCAGGGAGAAAAAGGGGGCAGTTAACAGTGATGGAAAAATTGTATTGGTTAAGAATAGTATTGCACAGCTGATTATTATAGTTGCTGTTAATAAGTTATACACCAGTATAAAGCTGAATGGGAAAAAGTTGTGTGATAGATATATTTATAACTACCCCCCCCCCTAAAAAAAGGAGCTACTGAGGCTGCTTATGTACAATCATAAATCTCATGGGATTTGCTCCTTGGTTTGGAGGTATAGGATCGTGGTGTCACAGGACACCACAATTAATTAGCCTAATAACATGTTTGGCTCTTCTATTCTACCTCCGAGTTAGTACCATGGTGCCTGGGGTCTTAAAACCTTGCAAGCAGCCATCCATGTACAATAGGTCTCTGTTTACATGGAGCAACAGAGGAAGGAAAGTCAGGAATAGGAGGAGGATAAGGAATGTGTGGCTAGTTGCCTCCATAACAACTGCCTCCTCTGCCATGAGACCAGAAGAATTGGATGGTGACCAGCTGCCATTACTGAACATTTTCTTCAAAGATTCTACAGACAAAACCTGATCAAAAGGGGGAATATGCAGAACAGAATTTTACATTTCAAACTATTGTCCTAAGATAATCTTTAAAACTTAAATCAAAAACATAAAGAATAGTGCCTAAGGTACTTGACTGCTAACCAGAAGGGTGGCAGTTCAAACCCACCAGCCACTCCTTGGATGGAAGGTTGGACAATCTACTTCTGAAGTGATACCACCTCAGAAACCCAAGGAGGGGTCGCTATGAGTCAGGGCCGACTTAACGGCACATAACAACAACAACAACAACAATAGTTTCAGAAGAGGTTGGGAGAGGTTGCTGGCTAATTAGTATGCTCAGTGACCTTATCTTCAGATACCCCTCAAAAAACAAAAGTGGCAGCTTTCATTTGGTTACCCAGTCAGGGAAGGTCCACAGATGAGTGCCAAATGGTCACTTAGTCTTCAACCATCTGCCTTTCCTTCCCAATATTCACTTTGTGGAAATGGAGGTGGGGCCTCCAGCCCTTCCAAGTTTTATCTTTCCTAGATACCAGCTGGGAGGATATCCTAGAAGCAGTATAGCATAGTAGTTAGGGACATAGAGTCATGTCTAGATTCTATGTCTCAGATATTTCATAGCTGTGTGATTTGGACAGATTTTTCTAAATCTCAGGACCTCCTTTGGAAATGGAGATAATCATAGAACCTATCTCAAAGAGATAGGCAACAGGAAGCATGGCATCATGAACATTTGTGGAAAATGTTGGCTTTGGTTGATGACAATAGTCATGCACATGCAGTAGCAAGAGGGATATTTACCATATTTTTAAAGTGCATTTTAATGTAACTAAAGAATTTTAAAAGAAATGTGTGTATGGTAATATCAAAATATTTCTAGAGATCTTCTTTCCCACAAAAGAGGGTAGAAAACTAACATTACTCACTTTATGTTAGATACTTTAAATATCTTGCTCCCCGGGAACGAGGTAAACACGGGCGGGCTTGTGCTTACTCACTGATCTGCACTGAACACTTTCCCTTGTTACCCTCCCGAGAGGGACCGGGTCTCCGGGA
>NW_006921589.1:5647661-5653659 GCF_000298275.1 Orycteropus afer afer
ATGATGGGCTCAAGTATAGCAGGGATTGTGGGGCTGGCGCAGGATCGGGCAGTGTTTCGTTCTGCTGTGCATGGGGTCGCTATGAGTCGGAAACGACTTGACGGTAATTAACAACAACAACAATCTCAAAGAGCTGCAGACAGCAAGCCAAACCCACTACCATCAAGCCAATTCCAACTCGTAGCTACCCTCATTGGGTATCCAAGGCAGTAAATATTTGTGGAAGTAGGTTGTCCATCTTCCTTCCACAGGGCAGCTGGTGGGCTTGAACCACTGACCTTCTGGTTTGTAGCTCAATGCCTTCTCCACTATGCCACTAGAGATCATGCCTATAAAGTGCTGGAGTGCCAGGCTGGCAGAAACTGTTAATGCACTTGGCTGTTACCTGAGAAGTTGGAGGTTCAAGTCCTCTCAGAGGCACCTTAGAAGAAAGGCCTGACACTCTACTTCTGAAAAACCAACCACTGAAATCTATGGAGCATAGTTCCATAGAACTCTAGTGCACATGGGGTCACCACGAGTTAGAATCAACTCAACAACAACTCATTTTTCTAAGAATTCACTCAGCCTTTCAGACTCAGTTCAAGCATCACCTTCCCAGGAAACCTGTTCTGTTATACCACCCCTACCTCCGTTGTCCTTGAGGAATATTAATTGCCACTCCCACACACTTTTCAAGCAGCCCACAGCTGTCTGCCTTATATTTGTCACTCAAGAGGGCAAGTGTTGACTTACTGGTCCATTTCCCTCTCCCACTGAGATTCTCAGAAATAATGGATTTTATTCATTTCTGTTTACCAGTCACAATTAGATCCTCAATAAAAGTTAGTTTAATTAACTTAGTAATTAATTATATGTTGTTGTTGTTGTTAGGTGCCATCCAGTTGACTCTGACTCATAGTGACCCCGTGTACAACAGAACAAAACACTGCCCAGTCCTGTGCCAGCCTCACAATCTTTCCTATACCTGAGCCCATAGTTGTAGTCACTGTGTCAATCCATCTTGTGGAGGGCCTGCCCCTCTTTGGCTGACCCTCCACTTTACCAAGCATTGTATCCTTCTCCAGGGAATGGTCCCTTCTGACAACAGGACCAAATATGTGAGACGAAGTCTGGCCATTCTCATTTCCAAGGAGCATTCTGGCTGCACTTCTTCCAGGACAGATTTGTTAGTTCTTCTTGCAGTCCATGGCACTTTCAATATTCTTTGGCAACACCACAACTCAAAAGCATCAACTCTTCTTTGGTCTTCCTTATCCATTATCTAGTTCTCACATGCATATGAGGTGATTGAAAATACCATGGCTTGGGTTAGGTGTACCTTAGTCTTCAAAGAGACATCTTTGCTCTTCAGCACTTTAAAGAAATCTTTGGCAGCGGATTTGCTCAATGCAATATGTTATCTGATTTCTTGCCTGCTGCTTTCACTGGTGTTGATTGTGAAACCAAGTAATATGAAATCTTTGACAACCTCAATCTTTTCTCCATTTATCATGATGCTGCTTATTGGTCCAGTTGTAAGAATTTTCCTTTTCTTTATGGTGAGGTGTAAATCATACTGCAGATTGTAGTCTTTAATCTTCATCAGTAAGTGCTTCAAGTGATCTTCATTTTCAGCAAGCAAGGTTGTGTTATCTGCATATCACAGGTTGTTAATGACTCTTTTCTCCAGTCCTGATACCACATTCTTCTTCATATAGTCCAGCTTCCATGAAATGGAATGATTAAAGATCAATTTCCTAGGCATCAGTGAGCTGAAATTGACTGGTTTTGGCCATTTTGAATCAGACAATCTTATGATCTACTATGCCAGGGATGACAAACTGAAGAGGAATGATGTGGCAGTAATCATCACAAAGAATGTTTCAAGATCTATCCTGAAGTACAATGCTGTCAGTGATAGGATAATATCCATACTCCTAAAAGGAAGAACAGTAATACTACTGTTATTCAAATTTACACACCAACCACCAAACCCAAAGACAAGAAAATTGAAGATTTTTACCAACTTCTGCAGTTTGAAATTGACCAAATGTGCAATCAAGATATGTTGATTACTACTGGTGATTGGAATGCAAAAGTTGGTAACAAAGAAGAATCACCAGTAGTTGGGAAATATGGCCCTGGTGATAGAAATGATGTTGGAGATCACATGATAGAATTTTGTAAGACCTTTTCTCAACAAAATAATTGGTGACTATACACATGGACTTTGCCAGATAGAATACACAGAAATCAGATTAACTACATCTGTGGAAAGAGGTGATGAGGAAGCTTGATATCTACAACCAAATCAAAGCCAAGAGCTGACTGTGGAACAGATCATCAATTGCTCATATTGTTGTTGTTGTTATGTGCCATCAAGTCGGACCCAACTCATAGCGACCCCTCCTTGGGTTTCCAAGGCAGTATCACTACGGAAGTAGATTGCCCCATCTTCTTTCCGGGGAGTGGCTGGTGGGTTTGAACCACCAGCCTTCTGGTTAGCAGTCAAGTGCTTTAGGCACCAGGCTGAAGACAATTAAAACAAGTCCACAAGAGTCAAAATATGACCTTGATTATATGCCACCTGAATTTAGAGACCATCTAAAGAATAGATTTGATGCATTGAATACCAATGACTGAAAACCAGAGGAATTGTGGGATAATATCAAGAACATCATACATAAAGAAAGCAAAAGGTCATTAAAAAGACAGGAAAGGAAGAAAAGGCTAAAATGGATGCCAGAAGAGACTCTGAAATTTGCCCTTGAATGGAGAGTAGCTAAAGCAAATGGAAGAAATGACAAGATAAGAGATAAAAGAGCTGAATAGAAGATTTCAAAGAGCAGCTTGAGAAGACAAAATCAATTATTATAATGAAATGTGCAAAGACCTGGAGTTGGAAAAATCAGAAGAGAAGAACACACTCAGCATTTCTCAAGCTGAAAGAACTGAAGAAAAAATTCAAGCCTCGAATTGCAATATTGAAAGAGTCTATGGGTGGGCAAAATATTGAATGATGCAAGAAATACCAAAAGAAGATGGAAGGAATACACAGAGTCACTATAGCAAAAAGAATTGATTGATGTTCATCCATTTCAGGAGGTGGCATATGATCAAGAACCAATGGTATTGAAGAAAGAAGCCAAAACTGCACTGAAAACAAAACAAAAAAAAAGCCTTGACAGGATACTCACTGAGATATTTCAACAAATGAATGCCATGCTGGAGGAACCTACTCGTCTATGCCAAGAAATTTGGAAGACAGCTACCTGGACAACTGATTGGAAGAGATTCGTATTTGTAGCCATTCCAAAGAAAGGTGATCCCACAGAGTGTAGAAACTACAATTATTAAATTATATACCCCCAAAAAGAAAAACTCCTGTGGAATTGATTCTACCTCATAGTGACCCTATAGGATAGAACTGCCTCATAGAATTTCCAAGGCTGTAAATCTTTATGGAAGCAGACTGTCACATTTTTATCACACAGACTGGCTGCTGTGTTCAAACCACTGACTTTTCAGTTAACAGCCAAGCACTTAACTGCTACACCACCAGGGCTTCTTGTAAATTATATAAAGGTCAAAACAACATTCATCTATTTTGGCCTTGACACCTTTTGTAAATAGACAGTGGTTCACACAAGGCAGTGGTCCTCAGTCCACTTCAACCCCCACCCCTACTCACACATAACATAACCTAATTGCACATATAATTTTTTTAAGTTGACCTAGGTTAAGAGTTACCAATATAATTTTTTTTAAGTTGACACAGGTTAAGAGTTACCAAGGCAGGGTAAGGAGGGGGGGACAAGGAAAGGAAGACTCAATGCTTAAGGAACACTGAGCTTCTGTTAATAGTGATGGAAAAATTGGGGAATGGATAAGGGTGATGGTTGAATAGCACCATGAACAGAAGTTAAAGTCACTAAACTGCACAGGTGAAGAAAGTGGAAATGGCAAATGTTTTGTTATCTATCTATTCATTACAAAAAAAAGGGGAATGGGGAATGTCAATACAATGTCCTAACAGTGATATAAGGCAGATATAAAATAAAAATAATTTGTGATAAAATGGCATCAATTCATTATGTGACTGCACCAGCCTGACTGTCATATAGATCCAAGAAAGCTAAGAGATGATTTTTGAAAGCAGCTCTGTAAACATGTCAGCTGCAATGCAAACTGGCCCACATGTGTGGCATTCATGACTCAATATCACAAAGGGCTTTATCATTTGTGATGGAATTCACTGTATCAGTTAACAACTCTCAGTATCATTTTGAACAAAAGACAAAAAACTATGTATACTGTATATGTTATACCCACACACATGAAAGCCCATGGAATATTCAGTTTTCAAAGGAATAAAGGTCAGTGCTTTGATATGCAATGTTGTCCTATGCATTTCTGGACTTCTAGTATCCATGGCTTCCACCCAAGAAATATTACAACCAAAAACACTCCCATAAAATTCCAAATCCCTCCTAGGGAGGAGCACCCTCCCCACAGGGAACCACTGTACCAGACTAATCAATGATTGGCTTAGAATATTTTCTATTGGTAAGATCATCTTGTTTCTCTTAATAATGTGAGTCCCTGAGTGGTGGAAATGGTTAACACATTTGGCTGCTAACCGAGAGGTTGGAGATTCAAGTTCACCAAAAACATCTGGAAGAAATTTCTGGTGATCTATTTCTTAAAAATCTTAAAAACCTTATGGAGCACAGTTCTACTCAGACCCATATGGGGTCTCCATGAGTTGGAGTTGACTTGACTCAATGGCAAGTGGTTTAACATGTATCAGTGGTTTTCTTTTTTTTTCTGGACTTATTAAAAATGTTGAAACAATTCTAAGTTAGAGATTAAAAAAATCTCTGGAAAAGCAAGACAACCAAAACTGACATGAAGGAAAAGCCATTGGAACCCAATATTCTGAGAACTCTCAACGCAGGTAGGGGTTGGGACATCTCTCTCCCACTGTGTGTCTTCTTAGCTGCTATGAGTGGCTACCAGGAATAAAGTAAAAGGTTACTCAGAAGAAGAAAAATGACTAAAAGTCATTGGTAGCACTAAGGTCAAAGGATTCATGAAGATTTTGATCCAATTACTGGACCATTTCAGTTCCCAAAGGAAAATAGATAAAGATCCAGATGTAAGCAGCTTCAGATTCATATTTTTTAATTCTCAAGAGCCGTGCTCTGTTTCCACAGCACTATTTTACATACTTACTTTATAAGTCTCTTGATGGAAATCTAAACCTCGAACATTCTTCCACAAGCCATTAATCTTTGAATGCAATTTGAGAAGAGGCTGTGTGGCAAGCATGTACTAGGATGCAGAATTGATGAAAAACAAAAGAAGCTTTGGGTTTTGAGAAGTGCCTATGGGCTGGGGCTGTCGGACTAAGCTCCTCCTATCACCATGGTAACACACACAGAGGTGGTACAGCCCTTTGGGAGCATCCCCTCAGGTCTCCTCTGAAACTGGAGGTAATTTAAAGCTACTTAGCAAGGAATAAAAAAGAAAAAAAGGAAGGAAAATAAAGAGGTGTATTGCCATTTCCCAGAAGTCAGAGAGACACATTACAGAAAATCATAGTTCTCTAAAAAAAATTTCCATCTTTTTTTCTTCTTTTGTGGTGCTTTCCCCATTGAAAAGGTCAATTACATTTTCCACACTTGTCATTCTTGGATTTTATGTGCCAATGTCCCTTTATCAATGTGTATTGAGTGTGTGGTGCTTATGCAACAGTGTGGGAGAATATAAAAGACAGAGAAAATACATTGTCCCAGATTGAAAGCAAATGTAATCTAACTGAGAAAGAAAGGACACATTTTTTAGATCATTTAAGAATATTCTTAGGATAGATAACTATGCAACGCTAAAGAATAATGTAGAATCTGCAAAACACTGCATAACATGGATGAACTTGGAGGACATTATGCTGAGTGAAATAAGTCAGTCACAAAAGGACAAATATTGTATTAGTCCGTTATTGTAAAAGTTAAGG
>NW_006921589.1:5655224-5673440 GCF_000298275.1 Orycteropus afer afer
TATTGGAAGGAAGTGGGAGGGGAGCTGTTGCATTGTGGTAAATTGTGGTCAATGTCATGAGACAAAGTGTATGTGAACTGCTGTATGGAAAGTGAATTTGTTCTGTAAATTTTCACCCAAATCACAATTTAAAAAAAAAGAGAGAGAGAGAGAGAGAATAGAGGTAGAATAGAGGTAGCCTCTGCTTCCTCTCTCTGGGAGCCATCCACAATGTAATAAGTACAATGACTCTGAAACTATGCTATAAGGAAGCCCAAAAGAGCTTAAGTAACCCTCCTTAAAATGTGCCATCTAAGAATTCCCAGTTTGAGGACATTATGTCTGACAGTGAACCAGAACCTTGAGAATTTTCAAGCTCACCTAAAAATTGTATCTCTTAACAACACAGTGCATGGTTGACTAATCGTTTTGATTGTCCTTCATTACAATAGTAACACATTTAATGGTAACCAGCCACGTTTTTAAGTGTAATGATGAAAATTAATAATGCTATAGGGAGGTTCCAAATTTCTATCCCCTGTACAGACTGGGCAAGAACACACAATATCCTTCATAATCTCTTCTTGACTGACTGGACTTGACCTTCAAAGTAGAAGTCAGTGAAGGTAAGAGAAAAGAGGAAAAGACATCCATCTCATCAAGGCAAAATATCAAAAAGTTAAATCAAACCCAGGATTATTGCAACAGAGAAAACACTAGATATATACATACACACTCAAAATCTGATATCCTCTGTTGCCCTCTCAAAACCAAAAAGTGTTCAGCAATAAGGCCTTTGGGACCAAAGTGGCAGACTGAGTCCATGCAGCTTCCTTTTCTCCTGCTCAGAATCCCATAAAATGCAGGGCAGAAATTATGAAGAATAAAATTATAACAGCAGTAGAAAATAATAAAGAATATCATTAGTAAATCAAAAAATCTGAGGAATTTACTAATGATGGAAAACATATGATATTAGACTAAGGAGAAACAAGCCCAGAGAAAATCAAAGCCAAGATATGTGTAAGAGGATACCTCTCCAGACAACCATGGAGTCAGCCGAAACCAAAACTCCAGACAAAAACCACTGCTGCTGAGTAGATTCCATCTCAAAGTGGCCCTATAGAACAGACTAGAACTGCCCTACATGGTTTCTAAGGCTGCAAACCTTTATGAAAGCAGATTGCTCCATTGTTCTCCCACAGAGCAGCTAGTGGTTTGAATTGTCGACTTTTGGCTAGCAGCTGAGTGCTTTAACAGTACCTCCAGCACTCTGTGGAGTGGTCCTATGAGTGTTCTAAATTCAATCAATATCTATAAAGAGTAGGAGGGAACCCAGACTTCATTAGGGAAATTATGAGAAGACTTGATTTAGAAGAGCTGCACTTGTCCTTCCCACCGTGTTTTCTTACACGTGCAAAGATCCAGACAGTCCCATGTACAGACAGGAAAGAAAGAAAAAATGTAAAGCATAGCAAACATTTGTCAGTAATCACAACAGAGCAAACAGGTTACATTTCTCCATTAAAAGACAAAGCTCATATTGACTTTAAAAATCTCTATATACAGCTATAAGTAACACAACTTGAGTACAATGAAACAAAGACTGAATATTGAATAAATATGTCAAAAAGGAAGCAAATGTGTTGACATTAATATCAAACAAAATATAATCTAAGTCAAAAGCATTAATAGAGAAAATTTTTTCTCATCCATATTTATTTTATAAAGTATAATACTCTATGAAATTATAACATAAAGATCATAGCAAGGCTTTGAACCAGTTAAGTCATGGCTGACAAAGTGACACAGAATGGACCTGAGGTTTTAAAATATGGGTGAATCAGAATGGGAAAAGGTATGGGTCAAAGCCCTGCTGGAAATTTAATCTCCCTCTTAAAAAACAATCTTCTTCACCAATTCTATAGCAAGCATCAAAAGAAGATAGAAGGAATACACAGCGTCACTGTACCAAAACGACCTGGTCAATCTTCATCCATTCCAGGAGGTGGCATATGTTCAATAACCAATGGTATTGAAGGAAGAAGTCAAAGCTGCACTGAAAGAATTGGTGAAGAACAAGGCTCCAGGAATTGACAGAACACCCTTTGAGATGTTTCAACAAACAGATGCCCCACTGGAGGCACTCACTTGGTTATGCCAAGAGATTTGGAAGACAACCACCTGGAAGAGATCTACATTTGTACCCATTCCAAAGAAAGGTGATCCCACAGAATGTGGAAATTACTGAACAATATGATTAATATCACATGCAAGTAAAATCTTACTGATGATAATTCAAAAACAGTTGCAGCAGTATATTGACAGAGAACTTCCAGAAATGCAAGCTGGATTCAGAAGAGGACATAGAACAAGGGATATCATTGCTGATGTCAGATGTATCTTGGCTCAAAGCAAAGAATACCAGAAAGATGTTTACTTGTGTTTTATTGACTCTGCAAAGGCATTTGACTGTGCCGATCCTATATGAAGAAGAATGTGGAATCGGGATTGGAGGAAAAATCATTAACAACCTGCAGGATGCTGATGACCCAACTTTGCTGAAAGCGAGGATGACTTAAAGTACTTACTGATGAAGACTGAAGAATACAGTCTGCAGTAGGATTTCAATATAAAGAAACCAAAAATCCTCACAACTGGACCTATAAGCAGCATTATGATAAATGGAGAAAAGATTGAAATTGTCAAAGACTTCGCTTTGCTTGGTTCTACAATAGATGCCAACAGAGGCACCAGTCAGGACATCAGACGATATATAGCGCTGGGCAAATCAGCTGCAAAGGACCACTTTCAGTGCTGAAGAGCAAAGATATGCTCTTGAGGACTAAGGTGTACCTGACACAAGCTATGGTATTTTCAATTGCCTCATATGCATGTGAGAACTGGACAATGAATAAGGAAGACTGAAGAAGAATTGATGCTTTTGAGCTGTGGTGTTGGCGAAGAATGCTGAAAACACCGTGGACCGCTAAAAGAACTAACAAGTCTGTCCTGGAGGAAGTGCAGCCGGAATGTTCCTTGGAGGCGAGAATGGCCAGACTTCGTCCCACATACTTTGGTCATGTTGTCAGAAAGAACTATTCCCTGGAGAAGGATGTCATGCTTGGTAAGGTGGAGGGTCGACGAAAGAGGGGAAGGTCCTCAACAAGGTGGATTGGCACGGTGGCAGCAGCGATGGGCTCAAGTATAGCAGGGATCAGGGAGCTGGATCAGGACCGGGTGGTGTTTCGTTCTGTAGTGCATAGGGTCGCTATACGTCAGAGACAACTTGATGGCTAATGACAACAACAACTTAGAAAACAAGGGCAGTGTGCAGGTTGCAGAGCAACTAAATCTCTTGACCAGCTGAGTCAAAAACAATGGTGCCTGGCTCAAAGATGGTGGCAAACTGCACTGCTTTGGATGTGTGCCTCCCACCAGAGTTCTTGCCATAATCCAATATCATGCATGAAGCTCCTGAAAGAGCTCACTACACCTCTTCCAACTCTCCCATTCCCGGGCTTTGACCCATAATTTTTCCCATTCCAGTTAATGTATCAGATTACCCAAATTTTTTAAAATTTAGTCGGTTCTGGTTTCACTTGGTCAGCTATGACTGAACCAGTCTGAACCAGTCCCAAGCCCAGAGTCATAGATGTGTATGCACGTAGCATTATAGCTTCGGATATCATGACATCAAATTCTTCATGGTGAAACCCAAAAAGTGGATGTGTAATTCATCCTGCTCTCTTCATCCCCACAGGGCTAGGCAAGGAGGTCCCAACGGGCCTCTTAGGACATTGTCTCCTCTGTCTCACGATAAAAAGGTAAAAATGACAACAGCAAGCAGAGTGTTTTGCGTGATGCAAATTTTATTTATTTGTGTACCTGATATAATATTCAAGAGGCTTTTTGTCAACTTTACAAGATGTGGAGATGGAATAAAAGCCTTCTTTTCTTCAAACCTGTACATTTCAGTTCTCTATTTGGAGGAACTTTCTGTTAGTCAGACCAGTAGTGGACTGAGTTGCCTCAGGCAGCAGTAAGCCCTGTTCTTCTTGATAAATCCAAGCCTTGATAAATCCAAGACACCCCTGCAGTGGTGGTATAGTGAGGCCATGAGCATCCAGTAGGTGATCAAACTATATATTGTGTGTGTGTGTTTGTCTTCCATTAAAACGGTAGAAACTCATTTCTCTCTTATATAAAAGTTGGCAGACAGTGGCCTGGGATTAGTAAGATACAGACCCAGGCTCTTTTAATCTTGCTATTGTGCTGTGTGTAGCCTGTATAGCAAGGTCACCTCATGGTCCAGCTCCAGTCATCACCTTTATTCCAGCCAACAGATGGGAGGAAATGGAAGGAGAAAGTTGCATTATATTAATTACATACGATTGGCCAGAACCTAGTCACGAGTCCACAGATGCCACAGCATCAAGAGAAGCTGAAAATTTAATCTTTATTTAAGGAAAGTCTTATGTTGAGCTTGAAATTGGGGGTTTTACACTAAGAACAATAATATTATCATAAAAGAAGAATTGAATAGTAGAAAGAGATTAGCAGTCTTTGTTTCAAAAAGGTCTTTGAAATTATAATTTTGAAAGGAGTGTCTTAAATATATATATTACTGTTTAGAAGTGAAACAAGATTTCTCTAAGATCCAACCTACTTTAACAGAATTCATAGAATTAATCCATTAATTTTCTGGTGAGGCTGAAACTAGATTGCTTGAACTACATTGTTTTTCTAAATCCACAAGTCTGTGACTCTAATATATGAATTAATATGACCACAATCAAAATTCACAGTAAAACAGAAAACATGTCCACTCAAATAGTGGACTTTTGGAGACAAGTGAAAACCCAAGGACTCCCCTCCAAACCTCTGGTGTTAGAAAGATTGGTATGTCTGAACTAGGGTAAACTGAATTGTAAGTTGCAAATATTTGCTCCCTTCATGCCCCACCCCTCAGGAAATGGCATAATGCCCAGCATTGGTCATGTGACTTGTTTTGATCAATAAACTATGAGTCAACATGCCATATGCCATGTCAGAAGAGAAGACATTTTAAACATGGTTTGTGGTCTGGCCTGGCATCTTGCTCTGTCTTTGCCACAAGAGTATGTCCCAGATAGGAGGTTCTGGTTCAGTCTGGGTGTGGTAATGAGAGGTCATGTGGAGCAGACCTGTGAGAGTACATTGGCCTTCCTGGAACATGAGCAAAACATAAATGCATATGGCAAGCCACTGAGATTTGGAGGGTGTTTATTACTCATCACGATTCACCAACAGCTGACTGATATACCAATTGGCCAACAAATCCAGTAGTTATTAACTTGAAAACCACAGAGCCTCATGTTGAAGGAAGAGGAACTCCACCAACCATTTTCAATGAGAGTTGCATGGCATCAACAAGCCAGCACAGGGCAGGTGGGCATTAAGCATCATGATAAGGAGAACCTATGCTGGGTGTGGGGACCCAGAGACAATCCATGGATGGGATGAGAAGACCACTAGCCCTGCCCTTTACACACTTATGGGCAAGGCCTTTGGGTTTCCACAGAGAAACTGACTCACATAATTATGGTGGCTTAAGACATTTTTATAAGCAAAAGAGAGTAGTTAGTAAGAAAATGGTGTCCAGGATTCAACATATCCAGACCAAAGAACATCTTTCTCTGGGTTTATTTAATATAATTGCACAGACAACATCAAGAGACAAAATAAGATCAGAACTCAAGTGTTAACTTCGATGTCTACTACATGCTTCTAAAAGAAAAAAGTTTACAAAACACTTTCTTACTCAACTATGCATTACATTTTGCACTTTTTTTTTTTTCCTTTCAAACACAAAAGGAAAGTTTGCCGAAAATTCACTTTCTAGACAGATGGGTAACATGTTACAAAAATTCTTCTCTCTCGACTCTTAACCACTGGACTTCAAAGAAAACTTCAATCTCAGAACCATTACATGTTTCTCAGAATATATATATATATATATATGTTCTTCATTGCACTTCATAGTAATCGCTGCTATAGCCCTCCAAATACTTCTAGTCCCAAAATACTTTCCCCTAAGGGAGCTTTGGTAGCATAATGGCTAAGGCACTTGACTGCTAACCAGAAGGCTGGCGGTTCAAACCCACCAGCCACTCCTTGGAAGGAAGATGGGGCAATCTACTTCCATTGTGATACTGCCTCGGAAACCCAAGGAGGGGTCGCTATGAGTTGGGTCCGACTCGATGGCACACAACAACAACAACAAGTCAAGGTAGGTTCTAGACAGTGAATATGGCCCAGTGAGGGTGAAATCACAGCCCAGTTTTGATGTTCCTCAAAGTTCCTCTTTTATCTGGAGGATGGGTGTGGTTCTCAGTCTGATCACAAGGCCACAGAAAGGTAGGACAATGTGGTGGTTAAGAGCATGGCATAGGGAGTCAGACTGCCTGGGTTTAAATCCCAGCCTTATCACTTATCATCTGCATCCTTAACCTCTATAGATCCAATTTCCTTATTTACCAAATGAGGCTAACGACCTCCTAGAGGACTTCTACGGATTAAGTGAATTAATGCATATAAAGCATTTAGAACAGTCTTTACATATACTAAAGGCTCAATAATTATTCATTATTGTTAAATGTAGCTTTGGTATCTGTGGAGGCTCTGGTGGGGTAGTGCCTAAAGCATTTATTTGACCACTAACCAGAAGGCTGGCAGTTCAAACCCACAAGCCACCCCTCGGAAGGAAAACTGGGCAATCTACCCAAGGAGGGGTAGTTATGAGTTGAATCAAATCAACGACAGTGAATTTGGGTTTTTTTGTTTGTTTGTTTGTTTTTTATCTATATCTGAAAAGACAGTCAATGGGGTGGTCACTCTTGGTGCAGACATGCCACTAAGCTTTGGTTTGGGAGTCCTGACAGCTGGGCAGCCTTTTGTTAAAAGCCCATCTGGTCTGGAATAGCTGTAGGATTCACTCCTGGCTATTAGAAAAATATCAAGTTTGCCTTATTTCAACACCGTCCAATCACAGGGGAAAACCTTCAACTTGCAGGATTGAGTGATCAGTAAGTATACTGCCTCATTCATTATAAATTTATGCATTCATTGAACAAATATTGATTGGGTTCTTCCAATGTGCCAGGCACAGAATAGGAGCTGGGGATACAGTAGTAAAAAGCAATGCAAACCCCTGCTTCTCTGAGTTATCTGTTGTTGTTGTTATTTGCCATCGAGTCAGGCCCAACTCATAGTGACCCCTCCTTGGGTTTCCAAGGCAGTATCACTATGGAAGTAGATTGCCCAACCTTCCTTCCGAGGAGTGGCTGGTGGGTTTGAACCGCCAGCCTTCTGGTTAGCAGTCAAGTGCCTTAGGCACTAGGCTACCATAACATAAATACCACAAGCGGGTGCCTTTAACAAACATTTTCTTCCTCACAGTTTAGATGTCTAGAAGTCCAAATTCAGAGTGCTGGCTCTAGGTGCAGGCTTTCTCTCAGCTCTAGGGGAAGGTCTTCCTCTTTGGAGCTTCTGTTTCTCAGTGATCTTCCTGTGGCTTGACCCCTATCTCCCCCACCTCTCTGCTTAATTACTCTGCTCCTTTTATAGCTCAAAAGAGAGGGACTCAGAACACACTCTCCACTATCACTGTCTCATCAACATAACAAATACAACTCATTCTCAAATGGAATTATAACCTCTGGTAGGGGATTCACAACACATATTTTGAGGGGACATAACCAATCTATAACATTGTTATTTGAGAGTTTACATTCCAGTTGGGAGAGATATGATAACTAAAATAAGCAAATCATTCTTAAAAGTATAACTCACAGAAAAACAGCCCCTGCCTTAGGCTAGATTCACTCTACTCTTCTACTGAGCATGTTTGCTGGCCCAAAATGCTTTGTTGCCATTTACTGCCATACTTCTGTGGCCTAAAAGATTCCTGATTTATAGGTTCTTTTTTTCTAAAGCTACCTTACGTACAAAATGCTATGGACTTGAAGTCCATTGACTTGAAGTCTAGCCCTGGCTTGAGCAGAGCTAGCATGTAACTTGGGACATGTCATTATAATAATAAAATTCAACCTCTCTATCTATGCCTCTGTAAAATAACAGAATTGGCCAATCACTGGTTCTCAAAGTGTGGTTCCCTCACTCAGCAGCATTAGCTTTATCTGGGAACTTTTTAGAAAGGCAAAATCTCAGACACCACTCCAGGCCTCGTGAATCAGAAACTCTGGGAATGGGATCCAGAAATCTGAGTTTTAATAAGACATTTAGGTGATTCAGCTGCACACCCAAGCCCTTTTCCAGCTTGGTGAGGGGGAGACGGAACAAACCTCCCCCCTGAAATGTTAAAACGCCCTTCCTACTAGAGATACTTTAGGGAGGTCCATGATGAGTTGCCCAATGTGACAGAGAAGAGCAGTTAAGTGCCAAACTCTGTGCATTTTCACTTACAACTTTTTATTCTCGGAACAGAATTGTGTTTTCCAGGAATATTCAATTGGGATAACTTAGGTATGTGTCAGTCCAATTACCCTGTTTGGAGGCAATTCTTTTTCAATCATCTTGGGAAAAAAAAATTTGTTTGTAAAATGGATAAAATTGCAAAGTAAGAACTGATTCATGGACAGCTATTTCATGGAAGCTAAAAGCATTTAATTTTTTTTTGGGGGGGGGGGGTTGCTTTTTTATCCCTAAAGATGATTTGGGAAAAAAAAAAAAAAAAGATCAAGCTCACCTTAGAGCCTGAGGTTTATCATGGGTAGCATGGTTTTATTTGCATAATGTTAGTATTCTGTAGAATTATCTAGTTCCCAAGGCAATAGAAAAACCAAGGCAAGTTAACAAAACACAACAAGCCAGCAGTAACCAGAACCTGGGACTGTGAATTTAATTATGATAAGTGATATCCAAGAAAGAAATGAATGAGCTGTCTCAGAACATCCGCAACAGTAGTAAGATTGAGGTCAACACCAAGACCATGAAACATATCAACATTCTGCAAGAAATTACTTTTTAATTACCACATGTATGATCTTATCTAAAAACTGGACATGGGGCTAGATTAGCTATTCCCTAGGGCCCTTCCAGCTGTAATATTCTATTATTCTATGGTTTCACAAGAACTTTGAGGTAGACTTGATTGTCAGGCAAATTTGTTAGCCTAAATGTTAGATGGGTTCCCAAAACATCAATCCAGACAAACAAGATCAAGTCTACCTGCTTAGTCAGAGTTTTACTAAAACAACAAAGAATAATTACAGTTTTCTTGAGTCTTAAAAGCTTTATGGAATGTGCCAGAAAATCATAAGCAATCAACAAGTAGTGGAGAACAATAAAACCATAAACTCTAAGAGAAACAAGAATCATAACTTGGCTATAAAGTTATTCATATGTCTCTGGACATATGATAGTGGGAAAGACCTCCTAAAAAAGGGAGCAAAACTTGAAAAGAATCAACTAATTGAAAATGTCCTAGTGCAGGCAAATTCCATGGAGAAAACCACTTTTTGTAATGTGATTTTTGGGGTTCTAGGAAAGGGCAACCATACCCAAAACACCACCCACTCTAATCAGCCAGCTGCCGCCTCAGATTGCCGTTACTCATTCTTCCCTTGATACTATTTTTTGAAGATTAGGTCCTCATGAAAATTTTGAAATATTATCTGCCATTTTACTTTAACAGAAATTGTGATTTTTCAGATGAGCTATTTACACACTCTGTGGTAGCACAGTGCCTAAAGCATTTGACTGCTAACCAGAAGACTGGTGGTTCAAACCCACCAGCCACTCCTCGGAAAGAAGACTGAGCAATCTACTTCCATAGAGATAGTTGTTATTGTTGTTATGTGCCGTGGAGTCGGACCTGACTCATAGCCAAGCCTCCTTGGGTTTCCGAGGTAGTATCACTATGGAAGTAGATTGCCCAACCTTCCTTCCGAGGAATGGCTGGTGGGTTTGAACTACCAGTCTTCTGGTTAGCAGTCAAGTGCCTTGGGCACTATGCTACCAGAGATTCTGCCTTGGGAATCCAAGGAGGAGTCACTATGAGTTACAATTGACTTGACCGTAGTGAGACTGTGAGAAGTGAATACAGAACAGGTCAATGTTGGAACAATGGAGACATAATTAATCTAAATCTAGAGTCTCTGAAGGGTGGGAAGGATAGAATGCCATAGTGATGAACCCTGAGATCCTACAGTGAAAAGTAAGGGGAGAGAGCATATTTCACAGATAAAGAAAAGAGAACTAACCTTTGGTGCTTAGCTAGTATATGCTGGGAACACTTCTAGACACTTCAATGTACTCTCTTATTTTATCCTCAGAAAATCTACCAGTTAGAGATCACTAATCTCATTGTAAAGCTGATAAAATTATGGGCTCCAAGATGAAAATAAATTTGTCTAAGTTTACAGAACTAACAACTGGTGAATCTAGAAATGAACATATATTCATGTCACTCCAGAGTTTGGGCATATTTCTTTCTATTAAAAGTCTTTCTTGAATCCAGGGACCTTACTATCTAGGCTTTGTGCTCACCAGAGTACCTAACACAACACTGCAACCCACTATGCAGGCCCGTGAGGAAAAGAGGAATGGGAACAGCAAAAGCCAAACTAATCTATTTCACAATTTTGTTTTAAGCCAATGGCTTTCAAATTTTGCTTTAACCATGGAAACTTGACCCAAAACTAATTTTAAGCACAAGCCTCCACCACCCACTGTCATAGTCCATGTTACATCCACTGTTCTACAAGGGTACTCTGCAAAGATTTCAAAACCACTGCAGAAAAATGTCAACAAACATTCCACAAATGAGAATATATGAATGACCAATGAGCACATGAAATGTTATTCAATACCATTAGTCATCAGGGAAATGCAAATTAAAACAGCAATGAAATACTATAACATACCTATTTGAGGAGGAGTCTTGCATAGCACAAAGGGTTAAACACACACCTACTAGCTGAAAGGTTGGTGGTTCAAATCCACCCAGAAGCATATCAGAAGAAAAGCCTGACAATAGGCTTCTGAAAGGTCACAGCTTTGGAAACCTTGTGGAGCAGTTGTACTCTGCACACATGGGATCACTGAGTCAGAATCAACTCTAAGCCACTAACAAAAACAACAACCTCCTATTACTTGAACAGCTAAAAGTGGAAAGATAGGTCAACAAGGATGTAAAGCAGTTGGAACTTTTTTTTTTTTTTTTTTTTTTTGCAACTAGAACTCTGTAACAATGCTAGTTGGGATACAGGAACTCTGGTAGCATTGTGCCTAAGGCATTTGACTGCTAACCAGGAGGCTGGAGGTTCAAACCCACCAGCCACTCTTCAGAAGGAAGGTTGGGCAATCTACTTCCATAGTGATACTGCCTCAGAAACCCAAGGAGGGGTCGCTTTGAGTCAGGGCCGACTCGATGGCACATAACAACAACAACAGTTGGGATACAAAATGGCATAGCCATTTTGGAAAACTATTTGTCTTTTTCTCATAAATTTAAATTTAGATCATGCAACTCAGAAATTTTACTCCTATGTACTTGCTCAAAAGAAATGAAAATACATGCCTACACAAAGACTTGTACATGAATATGAATAGGAGCTTTAGCTCTGTTTAAAGAACCCAAAACTGAAAACAACCCAAATGTGCAGGTAAATGGGTAAACGAATTGTGATATTCCATACAGTGCTACACTAGCCAGCAATTAAAAACTAAAGAACTGATACACTCAACGCCATGGATCATTCTCAAAAGCATTATGCTGAGTAATAGATGTCAGACCCAACAGAGTACACACTGTATGATTCCATTCATATGAAATTCTAGAAAAGGCAAAGCTAACCTACAGTGAGTGAAAGCACACCAAAGGTTGTCTAAGGCTCAGTGGGGAAGGTTGGGAAAGGGTACGATATTTTGGGATAATGATGATATTTTACATCTTGATTGTGGTAGTAGTTACTCAGGTATCAAAATTTGCTAAAACTCAAAGAATGAACACTTAAAATAAGTGCATTTAATTGTATACACCTTCATGTGGTTGCTTTATTTAAAAAATGATAATACTAATACAATTACCAAAGAATTGTTGAGGCAGAATTGGGCCTAAATATATAATCACTCAGATTGAGTTTTGTATCTCTTCTACCATCTCTCTTAGCTCTGCTCCTCTCTACACCCCCATGAATGATAGCAACCCCATCTGTCCTGCAAACTTTCAGCCAACTTCATTAGAAAAAGACCCCAGGATGAAAGCCAGAGCTAATGAGCATCTTAGACCACTTGGAAGAAGAAAGGCTAGCTTCTGGCTCAGAATCATTGAACTGCATTTCAAATTAGAATCGAAGCTATTATTTTCTCTGTACCAAATCCAAATCACTCAAATTCCTGAAATGTGTCCATGGTTATTGTCTACCAGATGCTAAAATGTCCTGATGGAAAGTGAAACATCAAGCTGGTATGAAGGCTTTATATGTACGAATACTTTGTCCTGAAAACTAAAAGCTGTTATTTGGCAGGATAACAAAACAGCAAAACAGTCTACGGATGCTTTCACAGTGGATTGAGAAGCCTTAGAATTGTGTAGACGGGGTCTGCGGCAGAAATCAAAATGCAAAGGGATCACTATCTCTGCTTATTGAAGATGCTAGAACATTAAACTCATGGGAGTTTAGCATAAAGGAATCCTGTCCAACTGCCTCTGTTTGCATATAAAGAAATTGTGGAAATTTCTATTCACCTTTAAAACCCTGATCAAACACCATCTCTCTGAGGGGCCTTTTTTCCTCTCTCCAGGCAGTTGACTGCTTCCTACTTTGGTTTCTACAGCATACTGGTAACCCCAGCACATGCAAGTACTTGTTTATATATTTGTCTCCTCCACTAATATTATTAATTATAGGAGCTCTGGTAGCGTAGTGCCTAAGGCACTTGACTGCTAACCAGAAAGGCTGGCAGTTCAAACCCACCAGCCACTCCTCGGAAGGAAGATGGGGCAATCTACTTCCATAGTGATACTGCCTTGGAAACCCAAGGAGGAGTCGCTATGAGTCAGGGCTGACTCGACGGCACATAACAACAACAAATAGGTAAGTTCTCAGCTGCTGAGAGAAAGATGGTTGGTTCAAACCCACCCAGCAGCCCACAGGAGAAAGACCTGACGTAAAGACGGCTCCCAGGAAAACCCTATGGGGCAGTTCTACTCTGTCACATGTGTCATTATGAGTCGGGATCTACTCCACGGCACACAATGACACCACCACTGAAGCACAGGGACCACAAACTGTATATACACCCTACTCCTAGCACACAGGGAGCTCACGAGGTGATGACGGGTGTACTTGAACAGAGATCTGAAGAAACTCATGCATGAAACACATTCTCCTTCCCATATTGAAACAGCAGGAGTAAAATTCAGCGGAGATGCTAGACTTACTCAAAAGTAGTCCTAGAGCAGGCTTTCAGCCCAATAGTTAAGATGTAACTTGTTACATGCAGACCACTCAACCCAGGA
This sequence comes from Orycteropus afer afer, assembly GCF_000298275.1. Taxonomy (NCBI): domain Eukaryota; kingdom Metazoa; phylum Chordata; class Mammalia; order Tubulidentata; family Orycteropodidae; genus Orycteropus; species Orycteropus afer. The sequence continues at coordinate 5,668,732 of NW_006921589.1, forward strand.
TGACGCACCCACATACTCTATGGTAATACATCCCTTAAAGCAATAGACCATGGGACACCAAAGGACCAATATTCAAACTAGGAAATGCCAGGACAAACAGGAGTGCATAAATATGAGGGGCACAGGAGGAGGGTTACAGGGTAGGGAGTGGAGGAGACTGGGTTAGGGTTGAACATGGTAAATGGGGAATGAAACTAAATGTACATGTTATGTTGAATGTAAAACAACTCTTAAAATAAAAAATAAAAACAAGTAATCCTAGACACTAAAAACTGAACATCTTAAGGTTTCATGCTCATTGAACAGAGAGAACACTGATAAAGTGGATTCTAATGCTCAGCACAGTTCCTGGCATGTAATACACAATAATGAAATACTACAGGAAACAACATAATGCATTGGGCAAATCTGCTGCAAAGGGCCTCTTTAAAGTATTAGAGAGCTAAGATATCACTTTGAAGACTAAGGTGCACCTCACCCAAGCCATGATATTTTCAATCACCTCATATGCATGTGAAAGATGGACAATGAATAAGGAAGACCAAAGAAAAATTGATGCATTTGAATTAGGGAGCTGGTGAGCAATATTGAATATACATGTACTGCCAGAAGAACAAACAAATCTGTCTTGGAAGAAGTACGGCTGAAATGCTCCTTAGAAGCAAGGATGGTGAGACTTTGTCTCTCGTTCTTTGATCATGTTATCAGGAAAGACCAGTCCCTGGAGAAGGATATCATGCTTGGTAAAGCAGAGAGTTGGCAAAAAAGAGGAAAACCATCAATGTGATAGATTGACACAGTGGCTGCAACAGTGGACTCAAGGTTAGCAATGATTGTGAGGATAGCACAGGACCGGGCAATGTTTCATTCTGTTGTACACAGGGTCACTATGAGTCAGAACCAGCTCAAAGGCATCTACTAACAACAACAATAATAAAATATAATCTCATATAATAATGACTATTTGCTATCTATACTGCCTTGGAAACCCAAGGAGGGGTCGCTATGAGTTGGGGCCGACTCAACGGCACCTAACAACAACAACATTTGCTATCTTAATATCAATCTCAACATAATAATAGTAATAGCCAACATTTGAGTACTTACAATATACTAGGCACTCTTCTAAAAATTACATGTGTACAATGACCAGAATTACTGGTCAGATAGAGATTGGTAGAACCCCTGAGATTATGGCCCCGGGTTATCCTTCAGGCATAGAAATGGACTTACTTCTGTGGACTGGCTTTCAGGCCCACAGTAGAAACACCTACACTCAGAACACCTACCCCAGGGAGATGCAACCACCTACCCTAGGGAGATACACCCCTTAGAGCAATCAACCATGAGACACCAGAGGGGTAGTAGCATTCACATAGAGGGCAAGCTGGACAGACAGGAACGTATACATAAGAAGGGCACAGAGAAGGGCCAGACACAGGGAGGAGAGGGGAGGAGAGCTTTTTATGGTTGGGCATTGTAATGGGGGCCATGAAATCAAATGTGCATGAACTGTTGAATGTAGAACAAATCTGCTTTGTAAATTTTGTACCCAAAGCACAATTTTTAAAAATTATATATGTATTAACTCATTTAACATAACTGAAAAGAATGTATTTTATACTTATCATTATTATTATGTAGAATATGTTTTTACTTTTGGGAGCTGATCTTTATGTCTCCCTTTTTGTGACTAAATAGAAAACAAACCAAACTAAATAAATAGACAGTTGTCAAACTTACCCTAACAATCTTCATTGTAAAAGTCCTTACCCACAAGCTAGTATGTCTTCCCATTTTGAAAAATCAGAATTACTTTAAAACCTGAAAATATTCTTTAAACATCAAATTGTTCTTCTATAATGACATTTTGATTAAAAGTTTAAGTAGCTAAAAGCATGAAGGTTAACAGTTTCTGTCAATGAAAACATGCACTTTACAATCTAGAAGAACTGTGCTTAATGAATTTATATGAGGCAAGTGTTCCCAAATGTTGGCCCAAATATTTTTCCCTCTTGTCACCATGGAGCTGGAGAAGATTCAGTAGATAAGTCAGGGTATGAATCTGACACAATGAAATCCAATTGGGAGGACTGGACTGGAAATTTCCATAAAAAAGAAAAAAAGCTGGTTGACTCTTTGCATGAAAGGCTTGAATTCAATATGCCCCATAAGCAGGAGCCCTAGTTGTGCAGTAGTTAAAGTGCTCAGATACTAACCAAAATTCGGAGGTTTGAAACCACCAGCTTCTCTGTGGGAGGAAGTTGTGGCAGTCTGCTTCTGTAAAGATTTGCAGCCTTGGAAACTACGGGGCAGTTCTATAGGGTTGTTATGAGTGGGAGTCAACTTGACAACAGTGGGTTTGGTTTTGGGTTTTATAGCAAACACAATTAATGATATTTATTTCTTTTATTAATTCAAAAATATGTTTGTAAGCATTCTGAAGGTATGACCTAGTCATAGTTATTGTTGTTGTTGCTATGTGCCCCGACTCATAGAGACCCCTCTTTGGGTTTCCAAGGTTGTATCACTACGGAAGTAGATTGCCCAACCCTACTTCCGAGGAGTGACTGGTGGGTTTGAACTACCAGCCTTCTGGTTAGCAGTCAAGTGCCTCAGGCACTATGCCACCACAGCTCCTTCACAGTTAGTAGATACTTAATATTTCCAATCCTTAAAGAAAAACAAACAAAACTCAATGTTATCAAGTCGATTCCGACTCGTACCTGCCCCCATTGGGTTTCCAAGGCTGTAAGTCTTTACAGAAGCATTCTTCTGCGGAGCATCGGTGGGCTTGAACCACTGACTTATGGTTAGCAGCCAAATGCCTTAACCACTATGTCCCCACAGCTCCTCCCTTAAAGAAAAAGGACCCTGATTCTCTCTGAATCATTCCAAGCACTATAACAAAGTGGCATTATACACAATAAAGACTCAAAAATAATTTTTATTGAATTAATGAATGAATGAAAATGACTTTGTTTCTTTTTTCTAGTACTTTTCAGCATCTACAATAAGTACTGAGATAACTATTCTATGCATGTCAACTGCCATCAAATTTTCTACTCTGAAGAGTCTTTAAGACTCTGTTCAAACCATCCTTAGTCCCACACAAGCCCCTTGGTGCCTCTCCTGCTCTTCGCTCTGACTCACCTGGTCACTGGCACGTTTGGGGCCGGTTGCTGCTTTAATTATCCTCTATTTCTACCACAGGAAAAGTACCCTGCGGAACTGCAGTCTCAGCCCCCAGGTTTCCAATTGTATTGTGATCGGACTGCTTCTCTCTTGAATGATGCTTAGAACACAGTAGAGATCATTGGAATGGTGATTTAGGATTTTAAACAATTTTGAGGCTTTCCCAACCAGTTATAATTTTAAAACCCATGAAGAAATGTGAACTTTAGGAAAAAATCACATATGAATGCTATTAAAAGAGAAAAACAAAAAAAAAAGGAATAATTACATAAATTTACTATTATTTTGGGGGAAATAAGAGAATGCTCTATGATGTAAGATGCTTGCATCAGAAAGATATGGGTTTAAATCTTAATTACTGTATTTTCCCAAATAACTCACACGTCACAGTTTCTGCAAACCATGCAACCCCCTCTCAAGCTCGCTTCCTATGTGAACTGTGTGCATTATATATGTATACACATTATTTCTGTGGGCTCATTATATGTGAAAAATACAGTATGCCCCTTATTAGTGATTTGACCTTGGGCATTTCCCAGAGTCTCAATGTTCTTACACACAAGATGAGCATCATAAAGCCATTGTCAGGATTGAAAGTAATGACATTGAAAGGGACTGGCAGGCATAAAATGGGTATTCAATAAATGTTAATTGACCGACCAGCTTGACTTAAAATGTAAGAGGAGTGAATAGTGAACCTATAAACCCTGAGTTTTTATGTCATTCCTGGTTGAGTTTTGGGGCTATATCTCAAAAGACAAATGACACATTCCTGTTTGGTAATATGTTCTTGTCACGGTCGCAGTCAAGATGAGGGCTGATTTGCAGTGCTTCTTACCTGGGTGGCATAGAGGGCACGATGAATACAAGACAGATTGTGTTTAGTCCTGCAAACCACCGCAGCAGAGAGAAGTAACTCATGCATTTTCTAGCAAAGGAACCCTGGTGGCACAGTTGGTTAAGTGCTTCATCACTAACCAAAAGGTGGGCAGTTCAAACCCATCAGGCACTCTGTGGGAGAAAAGACCTGGTGATCTGCTCCCATAAAGATTCCAAAAACCAAACCCACTGCCCATAAAGATTGTTGTTGTTGTTGTTGTTGTTTGCGGTCGAGTCAGCCCCGACTCATAGCCCATAAAGATTACAGCCTCAAAAACCCAATGGGGCAATTCTACTCTGTCACATAGGTTTGCTATGAGTCCAAATCAGCTCAATAACATTCTATAGCAAAGCCCAGGACAGGCACACTGAGTTATGGGCATTAAGTGTATGTGAGAGTGTATGTGTGCATTTGTGTGGGAGAGAGAGAATCCCTTATTAATCCACTTAAGTTCCTCCTTTATTCAAAGTTGTGCCTCACAATATTTCCCAAAGAGAAGGAGGTCACGACCTACAACCAAAGTGCTCTGAGAAACCACAAAATGTCAATTTTGATTACTGAGCTTAGAAGGACCTAAGTCTTGGAATTTCTCTCTCCCTCTCTCTCTCTCTCTCTTCCTCTCTCTCTCTCTCTC
>NW_006921589.1:5673548-5678645 GCF_000298275.1 Orycteropus afer afer
CTTTCTCCCTCTCTCTCTCTCTCTTTTTCTCTCTCTCCCTCTCTCTCCCTCTCCCTCCCTCTCTCTCTCCTTCCCTTTCTCTCTCTCCCTCTCTCTCTCTCTCTTTTTCTCTCTCTCCCTCTCTCTCCCTCTCCCTGTCTCTCTCTCCCTCTGTGTGTGTGGGGGAGGGATAGTATTTATTTATTTTTTTATTGTGATTTGGGTGAAACTTTCAGAGCAAATTCATTTTCCATGCAACAGTTCATTCACACTTTGTTTCATGATATTGTTTGCAATCCCCATAATGTAACAGCTCTCTTCCCACTTTCTCCCTGTGGCTACCTTTTCCCTGTGTCCTTCTTTCCTATGCATTCCTGCCCTCTGAGCTATCTCCCTGTGCAAATACTGCTCTTCTGATATCCCACGGTTGGTTGTTCTAAGGAGTGTACCTACCTGGTATAAATGTTCACCTTTTATGTCTGTCTATTGTTTGGCTGAAAGACACAGTAGTGAGTTTAATTCCAGGCCCAAAGGGTGAACAGGGACCACAATCTCAAGGTATCACCAGTCTCTATCAGACCAGTAAGCCTGGTCTGTTTTATGATTTTGAGTTTTGTTCCACATTTTTCTCCCACTCTATCCAAGATCTTGAAGTGTAGGAAACTATCCATTTTTTAAACCTTCTGCTTTCCAGCTAGTATTAAGATGCAAAGGTCTAAATATTTAATCATTATAGCCATAAAAAAAAATGCTACTCATTCATCACAAATCCAAACCAAACCCACTACCACTGACATAATTCTGACTCAGAGGGACCCTGTTGGACAGAGTAGAACTGCCCCATAGGGTTTCCAAGGCTGCAGTCTTTATGGAAGCAGACTGCCACGTCTTTCTTCTGTGGAGAAGGTGGTGGATCTGAACTGCCAAGCTTTTGGTTAACAGCCGAGTACATAGCCACTGCATCACCAGCAAAAAAAAAAAAAAAAACCAAACCAAACCCATTGCCATGATGTTAATTCCAACTCATAGCAACCCTAAAGAGCAGAGTAAAAGTGCCCTATAGGGTTTCCAAGGCTGTCAATCTCTATGAAAGCAGACTGACACATCTTTCTGCCACAGAGTGGATAGTGGATTCAAACTGCTGACCTTTGGCTTGCAGCCGAGTGCTTAACCACTGTGCCACCAGTTTTTGTTGTTGTTAGTGACCCTATGCATAGCAGAACGAAAAAATGCTTGGTCCTGTGCCAGCTCCATGATCCTTGCTATACTTGAGCCCATCACCGCAGCCACTGTGTCAATCCATCTCATTGAAGGCCTTCCCCTCTTTTGTCAACCCTCCACCTTATCAAGCATGACATCCTTCTCCAGGGAATGGTCCCTTCTGATAACATGATCAAAGTAGGTGAGACAAAGTCTTCCCATTCTTGCTTCCAAGGAGCGTTATGGCTGCACTTCCTCCAGGACAGATCTTTTAGTTCTTTTAGCAGTCCATGGTACTTTCAGCATTCTTCACCAACATCACAACTCAAAAGTATCAATTCTCCAGTCTTTCTTATTCATTGTCCAGCTCTCACATGCATACAAGGTGATTAAAAATATCATGGCTTGTGTCAGGCACATCTTAGTCCTCAAGGAGACATCTTTGCTCCTCAGTACTTGAAAGAGGTCCTTTGCAGTCAACTTGCCCAGTGCTAGAGGGGGACCAGAGTAAGTAAGTGGTAGGGATCCAGGTAAGAAGAGGGACCCAAGTCCTACCCCCCTAGCGGTGGGAAAGTGGGAAAGAGGAAAGAAAAACCAGGGGGACCAGGACAGAGCAGAGAGGTTTCAAACACCTAAGGGAGACAAATCTGTCTGTCAGTTTGTCATACTGTGGTGACTTGCATGTTGCTGTGAGGCTTGGGGCATCACCGGTGCTTCAAATGCTAGAGGGGTTGCACATGGTACACAGGTTTTAGCATGGCTTGCAGACTGAGACAGACTAGGAAAAAGGAAGAGGCCATCTACTTCTCAAAGAACTGGCCAGGGAAAACCTTATGAATAGCAGAGAAACACTGTCTGATACATCTCTAGGCAACTTTATGAATGGCCCAGAAACAATGTCCAGAAGAAGTGCAGGAGGAAGAGCCCCTTAGGTCAGAAGGCTCTCCAAACACAACTAGGAAAGAACTGCATCATCAGAGTAGAACCAACCTTACTGATACGGATAAAGTAAAGCTTTCGAGACTTCCATTTGCTGACGTGGCACGACTCAAATTGAGGAGAAACAGCTACAAACATCCATTAATATTTGGAAAACAGAATGTAGGAAGTGCCACCAGGGTTCCTTTTAAATTACAAAGACAGGGGTCAGAGTTGCTTGAATTCATCTGCTCTGATTCTTGGTGCAACCTCACTTCTCTGCTCTATAACAACAGGCCTGGAGCAGCCTAATGTCATTCTCCTCCCCATGTTTGGGATGACTCCCTTGTTTGGGTGGACTCCCTCGTTTGGGTGTTCTTGTGAGTTTGTATATACACCTCTTCATGGACCTCTATTAAGAAACTCAAGGGGGATTTTAAATTTGTCTATCATTTCATGTGACTTTTCATTATGGTGGAGGCACATGACGTGATCCTGAATTTGTGGAACTACCCACTCTCCACCTGAAAAAAAAAAAGTCCCACTCACTTATTCAGAAATCTCAGTGTTTAAAGGTAATTTGAATCACAGCCCATATGCATAAAATATGCCTTAACCATTTTCTCAATACCTAGAAATTAAACATAATCAGATATAATAACATCTTGACTTCATTTTGACATTTCTATATGAAAAGGGCATTGCTATATAAAATCACACATCCAATCAATTATAAAGCACTTAGAAAAATTGAGTTTCTGTATAAAACTCACTTTGGAAAAATACAAAACTGAGGGCAACTATGGGTACAAAATTGCCCTATTTTCTTTGATATTTCTTCTGAAAATCTGAATAGAAACTAATGGAAAGGTAGAGATTTAACAGCAAAATATTTGTGTCTAGCTGTCTGCATGGGAAGTAGGGTGTTGTATTACTTTTACTTCCCTGCTTTCTGGGTCAGCCCCACAGCATATGTCCAGGCAACTTCTCCAGGCTGATCTAATGTCCTCCCTGGGCATCTTTAATTGAGATCCACAATAAACCTGGGAAAAGATCAGCCCCTACAGAAACACACATGGGAAGGAACTCTGTCATCCCACACAACCATGGAGAGTGAAAATAGACTAGCAACCTGAATTAGGTATCGATTAGTGGCCAATATGTGGGACTGCAGCTGTAAGCCAGGGGATACCTGGAGACACCAGAACCCAGGGAAGAGGCAGGAACAGATTCTTCCTCACGACCTCAGAAGGGATCAACATGGTTGACACCTTGATTTTAGACTCCCAGCCTCGAGAACTGTGAGAGAATAAATTTCTCTTCTCATATATGTATTTTTTTTAATTAATTAGTGGCAAGAAAGAACAAGGTCTCTGAGTAGTACAAACTCTTTGAACTAGGCATACTGTATTTTGCTTTTCATAGCCAAACTTAATGGTTATAGAGTTAGTCTAAAATGATAGTGAATTATTCCTCAACATGCATCAATCTTTTCCATTTTGTGGTATTTCCACCCCAATTGTTGTTGTTTTGAGGTACTGTCAAGTTGCTTCTGACTCATAGCAACTACTACCACTCTACAAATTCCAGATCTTAAAGATCAGTAATCACTTATGAGTCATCACAGGACACATCTTTTTTTTTTTTTTTTTTTTTTTCCATCTCTCTATGGTTGACAATTCCCTCTTTCTAGAAAATCCATGCCTGCTTGACTCCTGGGACACATGCCATCTTTATTTTACTTCTTGGACTTCTCCTGCTCTTTCACTCTCTTCCCTTCTAACAACCAAGAAGCAGCTGGACCCTGAAGGACTATTCTGTCTCTATCACTAGCTCCAATTTCTCTCAGAAGTTCCCACAAGGGTTTTCCAAATGTTCTCATGTCAGCACCTTAAATTCAAAATGCACAATACTCATCTCCTTCCCATAACTTATTATCCATTTTTATTATTTGTACTATTACTTAAGAGTTGGAGCCAACTCAACGGCACCTAACAACAACTTTCTTAGTTACACAGATTTCAAATCTTACAGTCATCTATTGTTTCACCCTCTACTTCACTCTCCAAGTAATCACCAAATCTTGTGGATTGCAGCTCTTCAGTATTTCTAGCTTCTATCCCATCTCCATCTATCAAAGCACCCTACTGCTCCTGGGAGAAGTTCTAAGAGGGAAAAGAGGATAGAGATTAAGGAGAAACCATTCCTTCAAATCAGGGCTGACAGAGACACAAAAGACCTTTGTGAAGAAAACTACAATATACTGCTACAAGAAACCAAGAGACCTACAAAAATGGAAGACTACATCATGTTTATGGATAGGAAGACTTCACATTGTAAAAATGACAATACTACTCAAAGCAATCTACAGATATAATGCAATCCCAATCCAGATTCCATCATCATTCTTTAAAGAATGGAAAAACTAATCACCAACTTTATATGGAAAGAAAAGAGAACTCAGTAAGAAAAGGACTACTAAAGAAGAACAAAGTAGGATTTATACTCCCCAATCTCAAAACCTACTTTACAGCCATAGTAGTCCAAACAGCCTAGTACTGATACAAATGTCAGATGCATAGACCAACAGAATTGAATAGAGAACCCAGAAGTAAATCCATCCATCTATGGACAGCTGATTTTTGACTAAGGGCCAGAATCCATTATATGGTGAAAATATAGCCTCTTAAACAAATTAAGCTGACAAAACTGGATATCCATTTACAGAAAAATGAAACAGGATCCATATCTCACACCATATGCAATAACTAACTCAAGATCAATCAAAGACCTAAATGTAAAACCTAAAACCATAAAGATCACCAAAGAAAAAATAGGGGTAAACTTAGGGACTCTAATACATGGCATAAATATACTATCAAACATAACTAAAAATGCACAAACAGCAGAAGACAAACTAGGCAACTGGGACCTCCTAAAAAATCAGGCATTTATGTACATCGAAAGACTTCACCAGAAATGTGAAAAGAGAACCTGCAG
>NW_006921589.1:5678753-5681948 GCF_000298275.1 Orycteropus afer afer
AACAGCTCAACAACAAAAAGACAAAAAAAAAATGCAATTTAAAAATGATCAGAGGACATAAGCAGACACTTCACCAAAGAAGGCATTCAGGCTAATAACAAACACATGAAGAAATGCTTGCAATCATTACCAAAAAAAAAAAAAAAATTGCAATCATTAGAGAGATGCAAATCAAAACACAATGAGATATCATCTCACCCTAGCATTAATAGCAAAGTCCAAAAAAATAGAAAACAACAATGTTGGTGAGGATGTGTAGGGACTGGAACCCCCATTTACTGCTGGTGGGACTGTCAAATGGTACAACCACTGTAGAAAGTGATATGGTATTTTCTTAAGAAGTTGGAAATATGATCCAGCAATCCCACTACTAGGTACATATCCTAGAGAATTAAGCACTGTGACACAAAGAAATATTCATGTTCATTGGAGCATTGTTCACAATAGCAAAAAGATGGAAACCACCTAATTGTCCATCAACAGATAAATGGATAAACAAACTATGGTATATACCTACAAGAGAATACTGTTGTTGTTGTTGTCGTTATGTACCGTCAAGTCAGACCCAACTCATAGAGACCCCTCCTTGGGTTTCTGAGGCAGTATCACTAAAGAAGTAGATTGCCCAACCTTCCTTCTGAGGAATGGCTGGTGGGTTTGAACCTCCAGCCTTCTTGGTAGCAGTCAAATGCCTTAGGCACTACCCACCAAAGCTCCTATGGGAATACTGTGCAACATTAAAGAATAACAGTGAATCTGCGAACCACCTCACATAGATGAACTTAGAGGACATAACTCTGGGTGTAGTAGTTAAGCTTGTGGGTCAACTTGGCTGGATCATAATTCTGAGTGGCTTGGCAGCTGGATGTAGTTCCCCATGATGAGCATGATTATAATCACCGCCATGGTGAAATCTGCTGTGAGCGGCTAAGTAGTTGAGAGGGAGTTGCTTTCAGAGTGTGACCTGCTTCCAGTATATATGGACAAGCTTTGGGAAAGGTCCCTAGCTTTTTGGCTCATTTTGGAGCCTGCATTTGGCCCAACATCGTCTCCAGTTCCAATGCCCTGCCGTGTTGCCTGTCCATCTTGAGATTTTTGCCTAGCAGCATGTGAGCTTACAGTCTGCCATTTTACCTGCCAATCTTGGATTCATCAACCTCAGCAGCCGTCAGTGGAATGAGTCAGGAGAAACCTACAGCTTGCTCCAGTGGGCCTAGAACAAGAGGCATAGCTGAAGCCCAAGATTAGGAGGTGTCCATCTAGCCCCTAGAGCTATTGCTCTGAACTCGGACTTCTACCCTAGTCTTTCCCTAGAGCCAGGACTCTGAATTTGGACTTCTAGCCCTTAAACTGTAAGAGAATAAATTTCTGTTTACGAAAGCCTTCCACTTGTGGTATAGCAACACTATAGAATTAAGATGCAAAGTGAAATTAGTCAATCACACAAAGGACAAATATTTTGAGACCATTGCTATAAAAAGTCAAGAAAAGGTTGACACACAGAAAAATTCTGTGGGAGGAGAAGGGATAGTAAATCAATAACTAGACGGTAGACATGTATTAACTTGTGTGAAGGGAAAGACAATATACAATAAGGGAGAGGCCAGTGCAAAATGATCAAGGCAGTGAAAGACAGAGGGAGGAGTCCAAGAGTTAAAGGCAACAAAGGTGAATACTATTAGACACACAATCCTACATTAATAGTAATAATAATCTACAAGTGGATACATAGATTAACACTGAAGTTGAACAGGTGTGGGAAGAAGAATGGAACTACACTACAAATATATAGAGATTTGACAAAGGTTATCTCTATGTATTTATATGTGCTGCAAATATATTCATGAATATAGTAAAGCATACAGGGAATAAAGTGATGAAAACTCCTTAGTCGTAACCAAACACCTCAAGGGAATGGGTTCTTAGGCATGGAGGCTCAGGACCATAGCCTCAGGGGACACTGGTCAATTAGCACAACATAGTCCACAAAGACCATGTTCTATACTTATACACTTCTTGTAGAACTGTAAAATGATACAACTATCATGGAAATTGGTATAGCAATTCCTTAAAGTGTTGGAAGTAGAATATCATTTGATCCAGCAATCCCATTACTAGGTATATATCCTAAAGAAGTGAGAGCCAGGATACAAATAAATATAGGCACACTCATGTTTATCACAGCACTATTTACAACAGAAGGCTGGCAGCTTAAACCCATCAGCCACTCCTCGGAAGGAAGGTTGGGCAATCTACTTCCTTAATGATACCGCCTCAGAAACCCAAGAAGTGGTTGCCATGAGTCGGGTCTGACTCAAAGGCAAATAACAACAACATTACAACAGCAAAGATATGAAAACAACTTAAGTGCCAATCAACAGAAGAATGGATAGCCAAACTATGGTACACACAAACAATAGAATAATTTGCAACACTAAAGAATAATGTAGAATCCGCTAAACACTGCATAACATGGATGAACTTGGAGGACATTATGCTGAGTGAAATAAGTCAATCACAAAAGGACAAGTATTGCATTAGTCCACTACTGTAAAAAGTCAAGGAAAGATTTGTATATGGAAAGAAAATTTCTTTGTTGATTATCAGGGATGGGAGGGGAAGGGAGGGAAAATTGCTATAGATAAGAGACAAGTATTGCTTTGGGTGAAGGGAATGGAAATATACCAAATTCAAGTGACCAGCACAATAACACTAAAGAAAAGACAGCAAAGATAAACAGTTTTACATGTACAGTACTGCATTATCAGTAATGATAGATAGACAGAGTGGCAGGGATCTCAGGTAAGGGGAGGGACACAGCCTCTCACCCAAGAGACAGAAAGCAGGGAAAAGAGAATCTGGGGGACCTACAGACTGAGCAGCAGGGATCTCAGGTAAGGAGAGGGACACAGGCCCCACCACAAACAGGCAGGAAGCAGAGAGGTTTCAAACAGCTAAGGGAGACAATTTTGCTATTCACAAGGTTTTCCCAGGCCAATTCTTTGAGAATTGAGATATTTCAACAAACAGATGCCCCATTGGAGGCACTCACTCAGTTATGCCAAGAGATTTGGAAGACAGCTACCTGGACAACTGATTGGAAGAGATCCATATTTGTGCCCATTCCAAAAAAATGTGATCCCACAGAATGTGGAAATTGTAGAACAATATCATTAATATTGCACGCAAGTAAGA
>NW_006921589.1:5687170-5688762 GCF_000298275.1 Orycteropus afer afer
AAGAATGCTGAAAGTACTATGGACTGTTAAAGAACTAACAAATCTGCCTGGAAGAAGTGCAGGTGGAATGCTCCTTGGAAGCAAGAATGGCCAAACTTCATCCCATCTACTTTGGTCATGTTGTCAGAAGGGACCATTCCTTGGAGAAGGATGTCATGTTTGGTAGGGTGGAGGGTTGACGAAAGAGGGGGAGGCCTTCAACGAGATGGATTGACCCAGTGGCTGCGATGATGGGCTCAAGTATAGCAGGGATTGTGGGGCTGGCGCAGGATCGGGCAGTGTTTCGTTCTGCTGTGCACGGGGTTGCTATGAGTCAGAAATGACTCAACAGCACTTAACAACAACAACAACAAAAGGGAGACAAACTTGTCTGTCAGTTTGTCACACTGTGGTAGCTTGCACGGTGCTGTGAGGCTTGGCTGTGCCATTGGTGTTTCAAACTCCAGCAGGGTTGCACATGGTGCACAGGTTTCAACACAGCTTATAGACTGAGACAGACCAGGAAGAAGGAAAAGGCCATCTACTTCTCAAAGAATTGGTCAGGGAAAACCTTATGAATAGCAGAGAAACATTGTCATATACATTCCTGGGCAACTTTATGAATAGCCCGGAGACATTGTCCAATACAGTGCAAGAGGACGAGCTCCTTAGGTTGGAAGGCTCTCAAAATATGACTGGGAAAGAGCTGCATCATCAGAGTAGAAAAATACTTACTGATATGGATAAAATAAAGCTTTTAAGATTTCCATTTGCTGACGTGGCATGACTCAAATTGAGGAGAAACAGCTACAAACATCCATTAATAATGGGAACATGTAATGTAGGAAGTATGAATCTAGGAAAATTGGAAGTTGTCAAAAATGAAATGGAATGCATAGAGATTGATATCTTAGGCATTAGTGAGCTGAAATGAACCAGTTTTGGCCATTTTGAATCAGACAACCATATGAACCATTATGCCAGGAATGATAATTTGAAGAGGAATGGTGTGTCATTCATCATTACAAAGGATGTTTCAAGATCTGTCCTGAAGGACAATGCTGTCAGTAATAAGATAATATCCATATGCCTACAAAGAAGACCAGTTAATGTGACTGTTATTCAAATTTAAGCACCAACCACCAAAGCCAACGATGAGGAAACTGGCAACTTTTATAACTTTTGCTGTCTGAAACTGACCAAATGTGCAATCAACATGTGTTAATTATCACTGGTGACTGGAATGTAAAATTTGGAAATGAAGAAGAATCACCACTAGTTGGAAAATTTTACGACAGAAATAACACTGGAGACCACATGATATAATTTTGCAAGATGAATGACTTATTCATTGCAAATACCTTTTTCAACAACACAAATGGCGGCTATACACATGGACTTTGCCAGACAGAGTACACAGGAATCTGTGGCAAGAGGCGATGGAACCAACAACTGCTTATACACAAGTTCAACGTGAAGTTGAAGGTAATTAAAACAAGTCCACAAAGCCAAAATATGACCTTGAATATGTTGCTGTTGTTGTTGTTGTTATGTGCCGTCGAGTCGGCCCCGACTCATAGCGACCCCTCCTTGGGTTTCCGAGGCAGTATCAC